>NW_027507748.1:27623631-27901131 GCF_037356315.1 Lithobates pipiens | reverse complement strand
GGAAAACCTTACCCGCGACGCGCTCTCTGCTCTTATTGGTTAGCGGCAAAAAGGCGCCGAGGGGGGAGGGGGGGGACCTCATTCTGTCCTTAAGGTGATGGGGAGCCGGGCTGTGGGAGCACCAAGATTCATCATGGAAATGTCAGGATCTGGATTCTACGTCAAGCGGAGATGCGTTATTTGACGCCTTATATGGGGGGGGGGGGGATCTTAATAATGTTCTATACAAGGCTGGGAATAGAATAAGCACGTCAGATGTAATTAACCATTATACCAAACTGGAAATGTCAAGTAGTCTCTTGTCTAAATGTCTAATATCAAGGGTGACCGAGCAGAGGCTGACGACTTACAGTACGTCATATATATATACGGCTATATCCTGCGCAGGTCCTATGTAAATCACTGATTTAAAATGAAAAATGCAGATTTTGGCCACTAGATGGAGCTCAGTATCTTAGGTATTTCTTATAATCCTTGGCTCCATCTAGTGGCCAGATGCAGTATTTCTCATTTTAAAGCAACGATTTACATTTTAACAGCTCGGGAAATAGCTTTTGTAATATAATATAAACTATTACATAAAGCAGGAAACGTCAAGCAGTCTCTTATCATGATAAAAATGGCTAATATCAAGGGTGACCAAGCAGCGGTTGATGACTTGTGTCATATATATATATATATATATATATATATATATATATATATATATATATATATATATATATATATATATATATATATATGGCTATATCCTGTGCAGGTCCTATGTAAATCACTGATTTAAAATTAAAAATATCAATTTTGGCCCACTAGATGGAGCTAAATATCTTAGGTATTTCTTATAATCCTTGGCCCCATCTAGTGGCCAAATGTAGTACTTCTCATTTTAAATCAACGATTTACATTTGTACAGCTCAGGAAATAGCTTTTGTAATGTAATAAACTATTATGTAAACCAGGAAACGTCAAGCAGTCTCTTGTCATGGTAAAAAATGTCTAATATCAAGGGTGACCGATCGGAGGTTGATGACGTACGTCACATATATACGGCTATATCCTGTGCAGGTTCTATGTAAATCACTGATTTAAAATGAAAAATACAGATTTTGGCCACTAGATGGAGCTCAGTATTTTAGGTATTTCTTAATCCTTGGCTCCATCTAGTGGTCAAATGCAGTATTTGTCATTTTAAATCAACGATTTACATTTGTACAGCATGGGAAATAGATTTTGTGATGTAATAAACTATTACACAAAGCAGAAAACATAAAGCAGATCCTTATCATCCTAAAAATTTCAAATATCAAGGGTGACCGGGCAGAGGCTGATGACTTACGTCATATATATACGGCTGTATCCTGTGCAGGTTCTATGTAAATCACTGATTTAAAATGAAAAATACAGAATTTGGCCACTAGATGGCGCTCAATATCTCAGGTATTTCTTATAATCCTTGGCTCCATCTAGTGGCCAAATGCAGTACTTCTCATTTTAAATCAACAATTTACATTTGTACAGCTCAGGAAATAGCTTTTGTAATGTAATAAACTATTATGTAAAGCAGGAAACGTCAAGCAGTCACTTGTCATGGTAAAAATATCAAATATCAAGGGTGACCGAGCAGCAGTTAATGACTTGCATCATATATATATATATATATATATATATATATATATATATATATATACGCCTATATCCTGTGCAGGTCCTATGTAAATCACTGATTTAAAATTAAAAATACGCCACAGGATATGGCTTTTTTAAGGTAATAAACTATTATACAAAGCAGGAAATGTCAGGCAGTCTCTCGTCATTGTAAAAATGTCTAATATTAAGGGCGACTAAGCAGCGGTTGATGACTTACGTCATGACCAAAGACTAGTAGGATTTGGCCTAGTATCTTAGGAATTTCTTATAATCCTCGGCTCCAGCTATTGGCCACATACGGTATTTCCCGTTTTTAAATCAATGATTTACATTTGAACAGCACAGGATATGGCTTTCGTAATGACAAGTTTCTTACCAGGAAAAATATATCTGATGCTGGATCCAGTTTAAGGGGCTGATGTATAATCGAATCACCTAGCCATTCGCCCAGTGAATGTATCTGTACATTGCTCCTGTGAAACATCAAGCAGTCTCTTGTCATAGTAAAAATCTTTAATATCAAGTGTGGCTGAGCTGTGGTTGATGACTTGGTCAAAGACTTGTGGGACCTGGCCTAGTATTTTAGGAATTGCTTATAATCCTCAGTGCCATCTAGTGGCCAGATGCAGCATGAATATGTCATTTGTAAAAAAAAAAAAAACTATTACACAACACAGGGAATGTCAAGCAGTCACTTGTAATAGTAAAAATGTCTAACATCGCGGGTGATGTAGCAGCGGCTGTTGACTTGGCGTCATGACCAAAGGCTGATGGGACTTGGCGTAGGTGTCCAAATTTAAATCTCCGGCTTTTCTGATTCATGATATTCACCTAGCTAACAGCTAAATACATAGGAGGGATCTGTTTGGCCTGCCAAAGCATTTGCATATCTGTCCATGCAGTCCTGACATTTTTACAGTTCTGCCATGTAGCACAGCCCTATAAAGCAAGGGAGGAAACCTGATTTTTCTCTTCTGCCTCTAACACTTACAGGTCTTGTGCCCCCCCCCCCCCCATGTTGTGATTGGATGGTGATAGGAGAAGCAGCAGACACATGAGGTCATCTCTTTGTCACTCTCCTTTTCTCATCTTATCAGCACGCTCCTTGCATTGCAGTACAACGAATTGGCTCCTGCTTGTTCTCCCTCCCCAAGTCTGAGCTCTGCTGTACAGGGACTGCAAGGGGCTGATCCCAAGCCAAATTGCATTAAAAATAAATAAATTGAGGCCAACTGAGGCACTTATGGATGCACAGTGGTTTGGGGGGGGGGGGCGACGACACAGTGGGTATATATAAAACAAATAATAATATATTATAGAGATATAGAGCTAGATAGATATAATTTATTTTTATTTTTTGAAATATAATTAAATACTGTATGTATGTGTATATATATATATATATATATAAATATATATAAATATATAACAAATAATAATATATTATAGATATATATATATAAGAGGGCCAGTATGGTGGCCCGTAATTATGGGAGGAGCCCGGAGGGTATATAATCAGACCACCCACAACGGTCTGTGTCGGTTCCAGTGCAAGGTACTGCACATCAAGGGGCCGACTCTTCTCAGCTCCCTCACGGTCGTCTATCCGTGCGTCCAATTGTAGGTGCACTTCGGCTTCTTCATTCGTGGTCTTCGTCGGCGGTTCCCGCTCATGGTCGCAGATAAGTAGTATCCGAATCTTTTCATATCATGTGCAAACTTGCGGCTTATCATGCTTACTATCCTGCACCCCTTTCGCAAAACCTACCTCTGAATTGTTGACACTCATGGCCCGACATTGTTCGGCACAGGCGTAGTACATTCGTAAAATTCCTTCTACCAAACGTACGATTCTTTCATAGATCCAAGCCTTCGAGTCGCTGTCGGTCGTTCTCCAATATCACTCGCCATAGGCTTCACTGGTTATAAAATTCACTGTTCTCATCCTTTTTTGAGATAAACAGGTATTGTTTGTATGGGTTTCTGTGGCTGATTGGGGTGTAATTAAACCCACCTGATGTCTTTCCTGCACTTGACTAGCCTGGGGGGATGGGTGGTTGATAGGTGTTCGGTTTCACAGTAAGGAATGGCATACACTCTACAACCAATTCGTATCAGATACTCCTTACTGCCAATTTATATCAGATTCATCTCATACATTTTTGAGCTGATTCGTGTCAAATGCATTGCAGAGGCTGACTCTGCCAACTCACTGCATGTCCACGTAGTTGTACCTTCGAGACCAGTCGTATATCTTCATCGATTGTCCCACGCTCGGACCGCTACACACTCGCTGTCGCAGGTAGGACTTTGTTGTTACCGCTCTTCTAAACTCCAATAGTTACCTTATCATGTTCGTTTATCATGTTCGTTTTGCAAAGTCGCACTTACGCCACCATAAGTCTATGTCATCTTTCATGTATTTCATCCTTTCTACCCAACGCGGGTTTACTCGAGCCGATCACTTCACGGTCGATGCGGTCAAATCCGACATTCAAGCCCCTTACTCACCTCGCATCTACGGCCGATTCGAAATCTAGTCGCAACTTCGCTTCTATGTTTCGGATCCTCGGTAATTACAAACCCCTTCAACCGTCATCACCATTTAGTTGATTCGAACCCAGCCATATCATCGGCAATACGGTCAGATCTGTCATACGAGCCCCGTAGTCACCTCATATCTACGGCCGATTCGAAATCTAGTCGCAACTTCGCTTCGGATCCTCGGCAGTCACAAGCCCCTTCAACCGCCTTTACCATTTAGTCGTTTCAAACCCAGCCATATCATCTGCAACACGGGCAGATCTGTCATACGAGCCCTGTAGTCACCTCGCATTTACGGCCGTTTCGAATCTAGTCGCAACTTCGCTTCTATGTTTCGGATCATTGACAATCACCAGCCCCTTCAACCACCATCACAATTCAATCAATCCGAACCCAGCCATATCCTCAGCGATACGGTCGGATCCCATATACGAGCCTCTCAGTCGCATCTACGGAGGATTCGAGTCTAGTCGCAGCGTCGGCGCAACGATTCCAGTCCTTGCCAAACGCAACTCTAACGACCAAGCCGAATCCTGTTGCATCACCGACTCAAATGAGTCAAATCTTTCGCAGACTATTCCATAGCTATAGCCCAGTTCAAACTAGTCACATCGACTGTACGAATTCAGCAGTACTTACATTTGACCTTCTCAGTCTATCCATACATGATCGTACACAATTCTCTCCACCAATTTGCTCAGTATTGCGCACGGTCATTCCTACATAATCACATTTCCTCTATAACCTTTCTTTCGCCTTTCAACAAAGCTGCGTTCTTACAATCGCTGCAAGTCTTTCTGCATTTGGCTCAAAACTGCCAATCATCTCCAGTAGCAACACTGCTGTTCACCTCATACCTACACACTTCTAAATCCGCAAACATTGCTTTCACCTTTCAAATAAAGCTGCTTCCTTGCAATCGCTGCGAGCATCGATGCAGTGGCTCAATACGGCCACTCATCTCTAGTAGCAAAACGGCTGCTCTCCTCATTCCTACACACTTATAATTAAATTTATAGATTCAAATAAAGCTGCTTTCTTGCAATGGCTTAATACGGCCACTCATCGTCTCCAGTAGCAACACAGCTGTTCACCCCATTCATTCATTCATTCATTCATTCATTCTCACCTCATAATTCAATTTATAATTCAAATAAAGCCGCTTCCTTGCAATCGCTGCAAGCATTTCAGCAAATGGCTCAAACTGACACTCATCGTCTCCAGTAGCAACACGGCTGCTCATCGTTTTCTCTGTCGCTTTCCCCTTTTAGGCCAGTTAGTACACCAGTTAGTCCACCCTGCACCAGGTTTGGACAGTATCTTCCAAAAAAAAAAAAAACCCATTGTCGAGGGCTTGCATCTTCACCAGGGGGCCAGCTTTGCCCCAAACAGCTCTTTGCAATCCCCATTGTCAAAACGAAATTCTCATGTCACCTCACTACAGGCTCCCGGTCAACTCAGTTCTCGACCACCAACCAGTCAACTTCACAACTAGGGCATAAAGTCAGGTGTGTAGTTTAATGGGATTCCCCCTTTCTCCTAAACACTCTTTCACTACATATTTTTACTTCACATACAGAATTTGACCTGCTCCTGAGGCGTTAGCAACTGTCGCATACTTCTGTGCACTTCACTCTGTTTTCGAAGCACAAGCCTTCAATACGCAGACAAGGTCGCCTAATCTCCATACTTGCTGGCAGTGCAAGCATTAGTAGACCGAACCCACGTCAATTAACTACAGATCGCAACATTCCTACTTAGTATACCAGACTTCAGCTACCCACCCCAGTCCGCCCTGGGGCGCTCTGGTTCATTAGTCTGTGCCGAGCACAGACGGACACCCGAGCTATCGGTTACCTAGCCAGTCACCTCCTGGCTCACCTCGGTTGTTACGCATTCTTTTGAGTTTTCTAAAGTCACACTCAACAGCGCTCAAGCGCAAACCAACTGTCACTATGGCTGTCGTTCCTTGTCCTATTCTTCTTGTTTCCTTCCGCCTTTCATCTTCTCTACCCAACGCAACTATCCCCTCCTACCTTTGCAACTTACCTCAAACATACGCACCCCCCCCTTGGTTTTAGTTGACGCCATGTCGCAGGCAGACAGTGAGGACTTTGCCTCAGCCCTGCCATCACCCTTTACGGGCTCAGCAAGCGGCGGTTTACAGTCTCACAAGAGCTTGGACCAATTAAAAAAAAAAAAAAAAAAAAAGAATAATAAAAAAAAAATAAACTCATAGCAGAACAGTGTCGCAGGAGTAAATCCTACCCTACTGCAGCCAGGAAACCAAGCCTTTAGGCTACTGTTTCCACCGCCAGTGGCAGCCCTTCCAGGCACCACTTCAGTCTATCTTCTTTGCGACTACTCAGCTGCACTCCTGGGTAACCACACTGTCAGCAGCAGTCGCCGAAGTCCAAGCAGAGTGACAGCCCTGGAGGTACGCCCAGCCGTGCCCCTACCAGCTCCAGTCACCACCGTCATTCCCGTACCTTCACTTACAGATACACCCAACTTCTGCACCATCGTCTTCCCTGCACACCTTGTCCTAGCAGGGCATCTAGGAGGACATCTTGGATGACAACGACGTTAACTTAGCATCCCTCCTCATAGCAGTACACAACTTGGCCTAGAACAAATCATATTTGCGGGGTCTCCGTCATCCTGAAGGCCAGAGACCCTTTCCTCAAATCGCAAGCTCACTGTCACAGAGTTTGTGCTGGCCTTGGGGACAGTCAGAGACATGTTAGGCAGAGCAACCCCAACAGGAGGGTAGAATTGGACCCGTATCTGCACGCAGCAGGTCACAAGTACGCAGGGTGCCCATCCTTTGACTATCACTGCTCATTTTCAGCCAAGGCAGCAGCCAGACTCAAGGGGATCTTTTACCTCCCATCTTTTAGTGTTTCTCTTCCAGGCAAAGACCCTGACTAGATCCTTAAATTAAGATGTGCCAGCTATAGCAGATCTGCCCATGAGAGTCGATTTTCTCACAAATTGGAATGGCATGCCAATGTGTATTCCCTCAGCATCTCTCTCTTCATCTCAGGTAGTCATGGTCACCGCAGCCTCTACAGGTCCTCGCCTCTATTTTGGCCAAATTGGGTTTATAGGGCCATGGCCGTCAGAAATCCTCTTGATTCCTGGGTTCAGTTAGTCCTCCTCTTTGTTCGACCTCTACCCCATTGTCGCAGCAGCTCAAGTCTGGTGCAACAACTGGGCAGGACAAACAGTGACGTTCGCCACAGACAACCAAGCTACAGCCAGTATTATGAATAAAGGAGGTCCTAGTAGCTGGCCATTGTGGCCTTCCTGTGCAGGCTGGTGCCACTATCCCCACAGCACCAATCTAACGTCCTATGCGTCCACATCCCAGATAAACGCAATAATCTGGCCGACGCACTACCCGTTAACTTTGCTTCGTTATTTTTTGCAGTAACCTGGAACCGACCCGACCATGTCTCTTATCCCACACTGGTCGTAGCTAACCTCGGATTCAAACAAACACTTTCACGACGCTACCTGCCTTATTAATCTTTCACTATCTCACAACACCCTGAAGGCCTACCGGGCAGCCTAGAGGTTCTATGTCAGGTTACTAGCCTCAAACCCCAGAGCAATACCAAGAGGTCTCCATCACATCCTGGTCTTCATATTATGCCACCGCACACAGTTGGCATTGTCACACAATACCTAAGACCCCACTCAGCTGACATCCAGTATTTCATCCCCTTATGAGATCCTAACAAACCGTCTTGTTCGCCGCCCATACAGTCAAGACCATGTTGTGTGGTATTCACAGGCTATGACCCCAAATCAGTATCAAACGGCTACACGTCACCAGCGCCATATTCCGAGACATGTCTTTCATCCTGTCACATTCCCCTTTTGGCTAAATTCAGCCTGGTCCCTCAAGCAGCCATCTACCTGGCTTTCTACAGCTTCTTACGCCCCAGTGAATACTGTCACCATCCCAGTTGTAAAGTGTTATGTAGACACCACCTCACACGCCATCAGACTTCATCTTGCTCCTCAGCGTGTCCAAAACACAATAGTCCGGTCCAGGGGTTCACATAAAACCTTTCCAAACTCTCAAAGCCTGGTGCCCCGTGTCCATCCTAGATCAATTTTTGGCCCATATGTTTGATCCCTCGCAGGACAGCCCATTACTACCGTTCTCGATTAGTACCCCAGGCAGCAACCAGTTCATTAGTCACGTCAGGATCCTTTTGAGCAAATTAGGCCAGGACCTTGGTCATTTTCTTGGACATACTTTCGCATTGGAGCAGCATCAGCAGCCTCACGAAACGAGGTCCCAGTCCACGCGATCAAAGATGGGCAGGCGGGAATCCACCTGCTTTACTCGATACATCTCCAATCCACAAGTGGAAATGTCCTGAGCCTTCAGAAACTTTGCCCCGTAGTGTCTTGTTGTACATAAATTAATAATTACCTCTCTACACCAAATCTTTTGCGGCCTTCTCTTGGCATATCGCCCAGCAGAGCAGGGCTCACCGCCCAGCTCACCAGGGCTTACCTTACAGCAGACCAAGGGCACAACTCAGGTCTATTTTATGTTGTTAGTCTTGTGACGTGTTTATGTGTTCTTTCATATCTCTTACAGCGGAGGGCTCCGACCATAAATATAGAGCTAGATAGATAGATATAATTTTTTTTTTTATATATAATTAAATACTTTTTGAAGAAAAAACAATGTTTTATATTATATATTATAATATATATATATATATATATATATATATATATATATATAACAAATAATAATATATCATAGATATATATAGAGCTAGATAGATAGATAGATAGATAGATATATTTTTTTTTTCTTTTTTTTTTAAATATAATTAAATATTTTTTGAAGAAAAAAAATGTTTTTGTGTGTTCCCTTCATCAGCAGTAATTCCGGCTCGTACTACAATTGTATATTGCGATTTCATACAGCTTGGCGCTTTTTCAACGACCATCAGGTGGTACGGCAGATTATTTTCTTAACACATCGAGGAAATTTGTATAGCTGCTCCGAGCGTATACAAATATTCCCCTCCCCCCCCTTGTACCGTTGTCTCTGCGCTATCGGCCACCACCGTTCTGTTTTTTTTTTTCTGTGGCTGTGACTCCAGTCGCGGAAGGTTATCGCGCCGTCCTGAGGGGCCTTTTGACAAGAACAATCAGTGTTGTTTTCTGAAATAATTGATTTCAAACGCTTTTCACGAATGAGCCGGGCTCCCTGGCAAACTCTCCCGGCGTTGGCACTCGCACAGCACTGAAGAGGGCACTTTTCCTGCCATCCGCCGGATACATGAATCTGGGCGAGTGCGGCAGGTTTTCGAGTAGCCGCGGGCTCTCTTGGGCTTTGGACGGCGCTGAAAAGAATTCGGGTTTGTGTGTAGCTGAAGACGGGGTGTGGAGTGTTTTTTTTTTTTTGGTTTTGTGTTTGGAATGGAATTATCTGCCTGTGAGCGCCCTTTTTCTAAGACCCGCAAAGTGCTTCGCGCTGATAGGGTGGCTCTGTGCCACTCCATACAGTGTGGGCCCCCCGGATTAGGTAAAATTCTTTATTTTCTCTCCGCTATGGATTTTTGCTTGCCAGATAAACCTTTTCAACATTTCCAGAACCAGTTACATCTCCTTTTTGAAGCCTTTCCAGGCAGAATTTGAATTTTTTTTTTTCTTTGGACAATTCCATGCCATGTGTTTATATTAAAGGGTAATAAGTTATTTGCAAAACCAGTCGATGGACTTTTATACGGTACCACAACATAAAAGGATTTGACGAAAACGTATTTGTTGAACAAAAAATTGTTTTATTTTAATAAATATATTTATTGATATAAAAGAAAATTTCATTCCAGACCCTTCGGATCTGGGCTGGATTTTAGGGAAAAAAATAAATAGTTGGGTCGCGTTCCCCCCAAATTCATGTCAGACTCATCTGAGCGTGCAGCTTGGCAGGCCAGGAAAGGGGGTTGGGAAAGTGCGCACCTCCACTCTCCCCTCCTATACTGTCCTGTACTCAACATAGATGGGAGGGGTGTGAGATCCCCCTAAAATTTAATTCAAGACCCTTCGGATCTAGGCTGGATCTTAGGGGTAAACCCAACGCAAAAAACAAGAAAAAAAAAATCAGTGGGATCCCCTCCCCCAAATCCATACCAGGCCCTTATATGAGCATGCAACCTGGCATGCCAGGAAAAGGGGGGTGGAAAGTATGCACCCCTACTCTCCCCTCCTTAACCATAGCAGGCCACATGTCCTTCGACATGGTGGGGGTGGGGGGAACTAGGCAAAGCACTTTGTCCCCATATCAATGAGGACAAGGGCCTCTTTCTTACAATGCTGTCCCAGTGGTTGTGATGGTCTGCAGGCAGGAAGCTTTTCAGAATCTGGAAGCCCTCTATAAAAATCAGGGGACCTCCCTAGGCAAAGCACCTTGTCCTCATGTTAAGGAAGACAATGGCCCTTCCCCACAACCCTGGCATGGTGGCTGTGGGGGTCTTCGGGCAGGGAGTTTTTCATAATCTGGAAGCCGTCTATAAAAATCAGCGAGACCTCCGTGAGTAAAAGTACCTTCTCCCCCCAAACTATCTTTACAGACCCTTCAGATCTGGGTTGGATTTTAGGGGAAAACCCAATGCATAAACAAGAAAAACAAAAGTGCCCCCATTCCATATCAGACCCTTACATGAGCACGCAACCTGGCAGTCCAGAAAAAGGGGGGTGGCAAGTATGCACCCCTACTCTCCCCTCCTAAGCCATAGAAGGCCACATGCCCTCAACATGCTGGGGGAGGGGAGGGGGGGCGGGGGGTAAGCAAAGCACCTTGTCCCCATAATAATGAGGACAAGGGCCTCTTTCTTACAACCCTGGCACGGTGGTTCTGCAGGCAAAACTTATCAGAATCTGGAAGCCCTCTAAAAAAAAAAATCAAGGGGACCCCTCTGGAAAGCACTCTGTCTTCATGTTAATGAAGACAAGGGCCTCTACTGCACACGGTGGTTGTGGGGATCTGTGGTCAGAGAGCTTATGAGAATCTGGAAGTCCTCTATAAAAATCAGGGGGGCCCCTCTGGCAAAGAACCTTGTCCCCGTGTTGATGAAGACAAGGGCCTCATCCCCCACAACCCTGGTCTGGTGGTTGTGGGGGTCTGCAGGCAGGCAGCTTATCAGAATCTGGAAGCCCTCTAAAAAAATCAAGGGAACCACTCTGGAAAGCACTCTGTCTTCATGTTAATGAACACAAGTTCCTCTACTGCACAACCCTGTCACATTGGTTGTGGGGGTCTGTGGTAAGGGAGCTTATGAGAATCTGGAAACCCTCTATAAAAATCAGGGGGACCCCTCGGCTAAGCACCTTGTCCCCATGTTGATGAAGACAAGGGCCTCATCCCACAACCCTGGTGTGGTGGTTGTGGGGGTCTGCAGGCAGGGAGCTTATCGGAATCTGGAAGCCCTCTATAAAATTCAGGGGGACCCCTCTGGTAAAGCACCTTGTCCCCATGTTGATGAAGACAAGGGCCTCTTCCCCACAACCCTGGTCTGGTGGTTGTGGGGGTCTGCCAGCTGAGAGCTTATCAGAATCTGGAAGCCCTCTATAGAAATCAAGGGGACCCCTCTGGAAAGCACTCTGTGTTCATGTTAATGAAGAGAAGAGCCTCTACTGCACAACCCTGGCACAGTGGTTGTGGGGGTCTGTGGTAAGGGAGCTTATGAGAATCTGGAAACCCTCTATAAAAATCAGGGGGACCCCTCAGCTAAGCACCTTGTCCCCATGTTGATGAAGACAAGGGCCTCATCCCACAACCCTGGTCTGGTAGTTGTGGGGGTCTGCAGGCAGGGAGCTTATGAGAATCTGGAAACCCTCTATAAAAATAAGGGGGGACCCCTCGGCTAAGCACCTTGTCCCCATGTTGATGAAGACAAGGGCCTCACCCCACCACCCTGGTCTGGTGGTTGTGGGGATCTGCAGGCAGAGAGCTTATCAGAATCAGGAAGCCCTCTATAAAAATTAAGGGGACCCCTCTGGCAAGCACCTTCTCCTCATGTTGATGAAGACAAGGGCCTCTTCCCCACAACCCTGGTCTGGTGGTGGGGGTCTGCACACTGGGCACTTGCCAGAATCTGAAAGCCCCCCCTTAATAATAAGTAGGACCCTCAGATATTGTCCTGCTCCACCACATAAATGAGTAAGGGTTACATAGTTCATATCCCTACTTACTTTCTACAAAGAAAACTAGACAATAAATCAGTGACCTTTTTTTGACACGTCCTTTATTAAACAAAATGTGCCACGATGTAAATCCTTCGTCAATCACGTCTTCCAGGGATGCAAATCCGCGCCAATCCTCTATGTTTGGCACAGCGTACCCGGAGTTCGCTCTGTCTGGGGAGACCCCAGAGCGGTCAATCAGGACTAATCTCATTTGCATTGCCAGATCTAATTTGCTTGTATTTAATTGCTTATGAGTGGCAGGAAAAATAACCCAGAAAATAATTCTTAGGGGGAAAAAAAACAAGTTCACCCAATAAGAATGAGACAAATCCCTGGAGAAAGGACCAGCGGTGTTCCGGATGTTTTTGTCGTGGAGCTGGACAGTTCACATACTTGGAGCCCCTCCCCCCCTCTCCCAGGCACTCCGACCATTAGACACGGCAGGGCGGTCAGGCTGACGGAGAGCCAATGTGACAGCCCATTGTAAATAGGCTAAAAAATTAATAGTTCATTCATCACGTGAATAATTTAAATGTGTGAAAACAGCACATGACACACGCTAATGTTCCTTCCCCACCTTAACTCCTTCCCTTCCGGGCTCAGCTGGTATTTCATTTCACAATTTAAAGTACAGAACAAGACTGAGATTTATCACCTGAGTGGTCCGGATTATGTAGGTAAAGGACCCTTTCTAGAGCTTAGAAGTTTTTTTTTTTTTTGTTTTTTTTTTACTAAGAGTGATAGCGTTAAGAAGAGAAAAGGTAAGGGAAAAAAAAATAAGATGAAAAAGAAAAAGGAAAGGAAAAAGGAAAGGCAATGAAAAGTAGAAGGAAAAGGAAAGGCAAGAAAAAGGAAATTTAAATTAAAAGGAAGGAAAAGGAGAAGGAAATGGAAAGAAAAAGGGGAAGGGAAGGAAAACAGAAAAAAAAGAAAAGGGAAGGGAAAGGGACGAAAATGTAAAAGGAAAGGAGAAGGGAACGAAAAGGGAAAGAGAAGAAAATGAAAGGAAAGGGAAAAGGAAAGGAAAAGGGTAATGGAGGGTAATGGAGGGGAATAAAAAGGGAAAGGAATAGGGGGTAAGGAAAGTTGAAAGGGAAGAAAAGTATAATGAAAGGAAAGGAGAAGGAAAAGGCAATGAAAAGACGAAGGAAAGGGAAAGGCAAGAAAAAGCAAATTAAATGAAAAGGAAAGAAAAAGGAAAAAAAATAAAAGAAAAGGAAAGAAAAGGGAGGGAAAGGGATGAAAAAGTAAACAGAAAGGAGAAGGAAACTAAAAGGGGAAGAGACAGAAATGAAAGGATATGGAAATAGAAGGGAATGAAAAGGGAAAGGAAAAAGAAGAGCAAGGAAAAAGAAAAGTGAAAGAGAAAAGAAAAAGGGAAGAAAAGTAAAATGAAAGCAATTGAAAGGAAAGGAGAAAGAAAAGGAAAGGAAAAGGGGAATGGAAGGGAAAGAAAAGGCAAAGGAAAAGAGAAATGGAAGAAAATTAAAAGGAAAGGCAAAGGAAAAGGAAATGGAAAGGAAAAGAGATAGAAAAAGGAAAGGGGGAGGGACGGCAATGAAAAGGGAAAGGAAATGGGAAGGAAAAAGGTAATGAAAAGGCAAAGGAAAAGGGAAGAAAAGTAAAATGAAAGCAATTGAAAGGAAAGGAGAAGGAAAAGGGGAATGGAAAGAAATAAAAAGGGAAAGGAAAAGAGAAGAGTAAGGGAAAGTGAAAGGGAAGGGAAAAGGGATATGTGCAGGTAAATTTAGGCAGGCTTGTGCTGCACGCTGGGCCTGTCTGTTTTGATTTTGGGACGACTGGGAGTGTCCAGTGCAGTGGTGGGTGTGGTCACCTGTGCTCTGATTCAGAGACGCCTCCCCTGATTCCAGAAAGATGGTTCTGGAATAAGGGTTAGACCTGAAGTCTGAGTGGCAGGCAGCTCATGTGAGGAGCCCTGACCAATTATCTTTTGGTATTGGCAGAGGGCAGGGGGTTTGGGGATCACATGCTGCCGGGCAGGAGTCGGTAGTGCAGGAAAAGACAGCATGGAGTATTGAGCGGCTGTTCCAGGTGTCCCCACGCGGGGCTGCGCTGAGCGCGGAGGAGGAATGGAATAACCGCTAGGAGGGAGCCTTAGATAAAGATCTTCATCTCTGAAAAGGTATCAAGCTGCTGTGACCGGGGAACACAGGACTTGCATGCTGGAGAAGAGTACGGAAGAAGAAGTAGCAGTAAAGTGGAAGAGAGTAGATCAGCATTCTGTGACCGGGGACACAAAACTGTCAAGTAGCTAAGGTCAGTGTGAACAGAACAAGAGAAGAGAAGCTATCAAAAGTAGTGCACAATGCTGTGGACGGGGAACGCAACATTGACAGTAAATGACTGCCTAGTACCATGTGTCAGACCAATGGGGGGGGGGGGGGCGGGGGATGGGTGCCATGTATCTGGTAATACTCTTCCAAAAGACTGTATGGCTGCCTGATTGGCAAATGACTGTTCATTGTCTTAACTGATTGTGGGGAGTCCGGCTAGCAGGGTGATTGGCGGATTGCTAAGTAACCAAATCAGCAGCCCTTACGAGGGTACTACTAAATATAACATATAAAATGTGCCTTTTTTACTTTGAGCAGAGCAAGCATTTAAAAAAAAAAAAGAAAAAAGAAAAAGAAGCTTATTTTAAATGTAGGATAATGTGTCAATCCAGTGCCTTTCCGATGCACAGTTGGTTACATTTTTCTACTAATTCCCTCTAGTGTTCTCTAGAATTGTTTACGGTGTGTCTGTCTTTACAAAAGATGTTTGTATTTTTCATGCTCCTCGGCTCCATCTAGTGTCCTAAATGTGTTATTTACTACAGCCCATAATAAAAGAACATTTGTTCATAGGAGAAAATAGTGTAAAGAACATTCTTTTTTTTTTTTTCCAATTTACATAGAACCAACGTACATGCAGATTCATTGGATGGATGTCTGTGTATTATTTATTATATATATATATTTTTTTTTAATAAAAATAAAAACCTTAGTGTTCACTTTAAAGCGGGAGCTCGCCGGGAGTCCGCCATTTTTTTTTTTTTTTTAAAAGCCAGCAGCTACAAATACTGCAGCTGCTGACTTTTGAAATAGTGACACTTACCCGCCCAGCGCGACCGCGATGTCGGCACCCGAAGCCGATCTCTCGATTGTCTCTCGGGTGCTGCCGCCGCCATCTTGGATATGGGAATCAGGAAGTGGAGCCTTTCGGCTTCATTTCCCGGTTCCCTACTGCGCATGCGCGAGTCGTGCTGCGCAATAAGGATGGTATCTGGGATCCGTGTGTTTCCCAGCAGGCAGCGGGGGACTTTCGGAAAGGGGCGTAGATTCTGCGGGAAAGGGGCGTACCTTCTGCAGAATCTACACCGGAAGTGGGTGCAGATACCTGTACTGTACAGGTACCTGCACCCCCCCTCACCCCTGAAAGGTGCCAATTGTGGCGCCGGAGGGGGGTGGAGGATTCCAATGAGCGCAAGGTCCACTTTAGGGTGGACCTCCGCTTTAAGGTAATCATAAAAGATACAAGGGGCCACACTTTACGCCCAGAGGGGGAAGAGGTTTACCCTCCACATAGGAAAAGGCTTCTTTACAGTAAGAGCTGTGAATAGGTGTAAAAGGTTTTCACAAGAGCTAAATCTAACCAACTCTTTAGAGCCGGATCGGTTTCTAATTGCACAACATATATCTGGCTAGTAATGTCTGTAAGGATGTAGAATATTAATAAAGTCAGGAAGTTTCTGTCTGGCTTTGGGGATCAGGAAGGATTTTTATTTATTTATTTATTATTAACCCTTTAGAGAAAATTGAATTATTCTTTAGAATAGCTTTTGCCTTCCTATGAATGATTTGGAGGTCTGAGGATGTAGATTTTATTTGTTGAGCTTGTCTGACTTCTTCCGAAAACAATGTAACAAAAGACACCCGTCAGCCATTTTTTTTTTTTTTTTTTTTTTTTTATTGCGTCCTTTATCATCTGATAATGCATATTGTTTTTTTTTTTTTGTTGTTGTTTTTTTTTTTGGAGGGGGGGGGGGGGGGTTGTGGAATTTGAAATAATTGCATCTCTCTCGGTGCTCCAGCCCAGGAACAAGCCATAAAGTCTTATGCACAATCTTATTTCCAGACCTGGAGAGCGACGCAAATGATAGGTTGGCTCGCAGTTTGAAGCCTGAAATTGAGCTTTCCACCTGTCATTTTCCAGGGTTGATTGGCTTCACTTAAATCCCCATTCTGTGCACTCAGCTCCCTCTCTACCGGCTCAGTTTGTTGTCAGTTGACCTATGAGATCGTCGCCTTGCTCTCTATCCTTCTGTAACCCCTTCCGCTCTAACACAGCCTGACCCTTCTCACCTGTGCAGCATTGTAAAGGCACGAGCGCTAATGGGGACACCTAGTGGAGAATACTGGAACAACATGTGTCACCGATGAAATGCGTCCCATACTATCCGTGAGGGGCGCACCAACGCGTCGCAGCAACATACATGGTGCCGTAACAAAGCATGTTAAAGAGTAAGTAAACCCTGATGGGTTTACTTCATATTTGATTCTCTGCAAAGGTAAAGCATAATGGACTACTATGCATCGCATAGTAGTCCATTATGTGTCACTTACCTGACACAGGAGCCAGCGAAGTCACCGCTGTCCCTTGTAGTTCCGAGCGTCCATCTTCTTGGTGGGTCTCCGTGGGTCTCGCTGCTCCGGCGCTGTGATTCACCGGAGCAGCAATGACGTCACTCCCGCGCATGCGCACGGGAGCCGACACTCACGGCATATTGCTGCGATCTGCGGCTTACCCAGTGCGCCCGCGCCGTAGACAGCGGTAGCTGTCTTCAGGTAAATATCTCCTAAACCGTGTAGGTTTTAGGAGATATTTCTTGGACCTACAGGTAAGCCTTAATCTAGGCTTACCTGTAGGTCAAATCGGTTTGTAAGGGTTTACAACCACTTTAAGGCAACAGTCGCACCAATGAGTCTTTTCACGCTTTTTGCAGAAACGCAGGACTTTTTTTTTTAACATGGGTTCCTCTGGAACATATTCACATCAATGCATTTTTGTGCCTCTGCGTTTTTGGAAAGGGTCAGAGACTTTTTTAACTCCTTGCCGACCAGGCGCCGTCATTTTACAGCGGCAGGTCGGCACGATCTTGCGAACCGACGTAGCTATACGTTGGTTCACGGGATCGGGATAGAAGGCGCGCGCACGTGCCTGCTGCACTGCAGGGGGGGGGGGTGATGCTCGTGGCTGACGGACACGATGACTGCCGGCCACGAGCGTTCACAAGCCACGAGAGGCAGAACAGGGAAGTGTGTGTGTGTGTAAACACGCAAATCCTTGCTCTGGTCTGAGAGGAGTGACAGATCGTGCGTTCCTGTTAGCTAGGAACCACGATCTGTCATTATCTCCAGTCAGTCCCCTCCCCCCTTCAGTTAGAATCACCTCCCAGGGAACACATATTAACCCCCTTATCACCCTCTAGTGTTAACCCCTTCCCTGCCAGTGACATTCTTACAGTAATCAGTGCATTTTTAATAGCACTGATCACTGTATAAATGCCAAAAATGTGTCATGTGTCCGCCATAATGTCGCAGTCACGATAAAAATCGCAGATCGCCACCATTACTAGAAAAAGGCTATAAATCTGTCCCGTATTTTGTAGACGCTATAACTTTTGTGCAAACCAATCAATATTGGTACAGTAATAATACATGTATAAATATATAAGGGGTCCATATAGTGAACTTGGTGTTGAGTTATTCACTTTACAGTCAACAAAGATGACAAGGGGGCATCCTTTACGTCTAAAGGAAAAGAGATTTCATCTCAAAAACCGGAAAAGGTTTCTTCACAGTAAGAGCTGTGAAAATGTGGAATAGACTCCCTGCAGAGGTGGTTCCGGCCAGCTCAGTAGATTGCTTTAAGAAGGGCCTGGATTCTTTCCTAAATGTACGTAATATAACTGGGTACTGACATTTATAGGTAAAGTTGATCCGGGAAAAATCCGATTTCCTCTCGGGGGGATCAGGAAGGAATTTTTCCCCTGCTTTAGCAAATTGGAGCATGCTCTGCTGTTTTTTTTTTGCCTTCCTCTGGATCAACTGTGGGTATAGAATTGGGTATATGGGATTGTATGATATCATTATTATTTTTTTTATTTTTTTGTGGTTGAACTAGATGGACTTTTTTCAACCTGACTATCTAAGTAACTAAGTAATATACGCTTATTGTGTTTTTTTTTTCAATTAAAAAATATGTAGAAGAATACATATCGGCCTAAACTCAGAAAATTTTTATTTTTTAAAAAAAATGGGGATATTTATTATAGCAAAGAGTACAAAATATTGTGTATTTCTCAAAATTGACGCTCTTTTTTTGTCCATAGCGCAAAAAATAAAAACCGCAGAGCTGATCAAATACCACCAAAAGAAAGCTTGTCAATTTTGTTTGGGAGCAGCGTCACACGACCACGCAATTGTCACTTAAAACGTGCCAAATCGCAACAAATAGCCCAGTCATTCAGCAGCTAAATCTTCGGGGGCTGAAGTGGTTAAACGCAAAACCCATTTTAGCCATGGAGCCGGGGGGGGGGGGGGGGGTGAAATGCTAGCCCGCCCTTGGCCTCTGTGGGCGCTATTCTGCCTTTGGGGTGTCAGAGGGGCGCTATAATCATATTACTGATCCTAATTATTACTGCTTCATGATAACACTGTATGTGTTCTTTAACCGCTTCAGCCTTGGAAGGATTTTACCCCCCTTCCTGACCATGCGATTTGGTACTGCGCCGCTTTAGCTGACAATTGCGCGTGTGACAGTGCACCAAAACAAAATTGACGTCCTTTTTTTTCCCACAAATAGAGTTTTCTTTTGGTATTATTCAATCACCTCTGCTTTTTTTCTTTTTTTTCTTTTTTGCGCTACAAAACAATTAAAGAACGCCAATTAAAAAAACAAAAAAAAAAAAAAACAATATTTTGTACTTTTTGCTATAATAAATATCCCCCAAAATATATATAAAAAAAAATGTCCTCAGTTTAGGTCGATATGTATTCTTCTACATGTAGTAAGAATATATTGATTGGTTTGTGCAAAAGTTATAGCGGCTACAAAATAGGGGATAGTTTTATGGAATTTTTATTATACATTTTTATTTTATTAGTAATGGCGGCGATCTGTGATTTTTATCGGGACTGCGACATTATGGCGGACACATCGGACAATTTTGACACTATTTTGGGACCATTTTCATCTATAGAGCGATCAGTGCTATAAATAGCCACTGATCACTGTGTAAATGACACTGGCGGGGAAGGGGTTAAACACTAGGGGGCGATGAAGGGGTTAAGTGTGTCCTAGGGAGGTGTTCTAACTGTGGGGGGGGGGGGGTGGGCTACCACTTACATGACAGCGATCACCGCTCCCGATGACAGAGAGCAGTAGATCTCCATCATGTCACTAGGCAGAACGGGGAAATGCCTTGTTTACATAGGCATCTCCACATTCTGCCTACCTGTCTCATGATCGCGGGGCCGGCGAACATTGAGTTTGCTGGACCCGTGGGCACAGTCCCGCGTCGTGCGGAGGGTGCGCTCGTGCCCGCAAGTGGCAAATTCAAAGGGACATACAGGCATGCCCATTTGCTTGTACCAGCCGTTGTGCCGATGCAGACGTGCGTGCGGCGGTGGGCAAGTGGTTAAAAAGTTATGGCTATCCTTAAAATAAGCCTGTTAGCTGGAAAAAGTAAAAAAAGTGACCTGAAGTTTTTGGTTGACACTTTTACATGACGGGATGAAGAACTATCAGACGTAGCGCCACACATTTTAATGACATTGGGAAAAGTGTCAGCGTTGTCACCGGCTATTAGTGGGTCTTCTTGTGATCCTGATGTCGGGAGGCCGGGGACTGACACAAGGCTGTCATCATCTAGGATCCGGCGAAAGGTAGAAAAGCATTGTGACTTCCCTGACTTGTGAGAGGACAAGCAGACAGATTGTTTGAAATGACTTTCTGATGATGATTTGCAGAAGTTCAGGCTGACATGGTTGGTTTTTGTTGTCCTATCAGAGAGAGCAGTTTGATTGCTGGATCCCGAGTCCCTCTGCCAGAGAGTAGAGAGACATGGCTGGAGGGCACAGCATTCCTCTCCCAGACTCCAGGGGGCGCTGCTGGCACCAGGGCAAAGGACACCTGGGGGAGCATCATGCACACTGATATATCGGGAGAAAATGGGCAATGACAGCCTTCAGTGCTAGAGAGGGGACCAGGGGGGAAGAAGGAAGGGAGGAATTAGGGAGGGAGGTAAGACAGGGAAGGAGGGGAGGAAGAAGGGAAGGAAGAGAAGGAAAGAAAGAAAAGGGGGAGGGAAGGAAGAAGAAAGAAAGGAAGGGGAAGGTAAAAGAGAGGGAAGAAAGGAAAAGGGGGAGGAAGGAAGGAAGGAAGGAGAAATTAATGAAGGGAAAGGAAATCAGAAGAGAAGGCGGGATGGAGAGAAGGAAGACTTAGCTGGAAGGAAGGTAGGAAGGAAGGAAATCTGGAAGGAAAGGAGAAGGGAAAAGCTGGAAGGAAGGAAAGGCAGGAAGGAAGAAAAGAAAGCAAAGAGGATGGGGCAAGAGAAATGAATGACGGGGAGGGGAATCTGAAGAGAAGGAAGGAAGGAAGGAAGGAAAATCTGTAAGGGAAGAGTTAAGGAAGGAAGGAAGAAAAAAATGTAAGGAAGGAAAAGCAGGAAGGAAAAAAGGAAGAAATGAAAGGAAGGAGGATGGGGGTGGAAGAAATTGATGAAGGGAAGGAAAATCAGAAGAGAAGTAAAGAAAGAGGAAGGAAAAGCTGGAAGAGAAGAATTAAGGAAGGAAGAAAAAGCTGGAAGGAAGGAAGGAATGAAAGGGAAGGGAGGAAGGAAGGAAGTAAGGAAGGAAGGAAGGAAAGGAAGGAAGGAATGAAAGGGAAGGAAGGAAGGGAGGACACATGGAAATCAGGACGGAAGGCAGGAATAAAAGAAACAAAGGACGATGGGAGGGGAGAAATGAATGAATGAAGGAAAGTATAAAAGGAGGGTGGACTAAGGAAATTAGGAGGGAGGGATGGAGAAAGGAAGGAAGGAAAAAAAAAGGAAGGCTAGAAGGGAGAAATGAAAGGAAGGAAAAAGATTGGAAATCAGAACGGAAGGAAGGAAGGAACAAACAAAGGAAAAATCGGAAGGAAGGAATGAATGAAATTAAAGGAAAGAAGGAAGGAAGAAAGAAAAGAAACAAAGGAGGATGGGGGCAGGAGAAATGAATGCAGGATGGTATCAAGAAAGGGTGGAATTAGGAGACCAGGAGGGAGGGATGGAGGGACGGAAAGAATGAAAGAAAGGGAATAAAGAAAAGGAAGACTAGAAGGGAGAAAGAAAGAGAAGTAAGAAGAATAGAGGGAAATCAGGAGGGAATTGGAAAGAAAGGAAGGATGGACAGACATTTGGAAATCGGAAGGAAGGACATTTGGAAATCAGGAGGGAGGGAAGGAAGGATATATTTGTAAGGTTTTCCTCTCTGTTCCTCTTGCCATCCCCCATCCTCTCCCTAAGAAATCATCATTGATAAGAACTGATTACTACATATCAATGTTTGTGTTTACAAGCCCCATGTGTTATTTTACTCAGCCATCATCTGGCGGCACGGAGGAGAAGATTGGTGTTTTCATCCCGGGTTATTTATACATATAATGATTACAATCAGTGCGGGATGATTACTTGTTTCACCTGATGGAGTCCTCCCTCTCACCAACACACAAATAAACAAGGAGCTCGCCTGCAGTTCATCCATGGCGCTTACAATCTGTCTGATACCACAAACGTGCGTAGAACTTATTTATAGAGGACATGACATGGGGAAACCAGAGACGTCTATGTGGTTTCTGTATTGTTCTCTGAAACTACTAATAGAAAAATTGTGCAGCGCTAAACAATCATTAAACCATAACAAGCAATATAAATAAACTTGTTAATGTGCACGGTGAGTCAAAGAAATCCTCCAATAGAGCACAAAATGTCTATAAACGGGCAAAACAAAGTGCAATATCCAAAAAGATCAGTGACAATCTGCAGCTTCATGAGATATGGTAATAGTATGTTTGATAGTAGATCCACCACCAAAAACACCAAAATGCTTACTGGAGGGATTCAACTCAAATAGGTACACACCTAGTGAGTCAATCAGGATTTGTGGTATAAGATGCCCAGGGGATCTCAGGTTCATGATCCGGGTATGACCTCCAGATGGATATGGGATGGGAGTGAGATCAGTTGATTTGGGCAGTCAGTCCCACCATTAGGAGAAGAAGTGAAGGCATTTAGCGTAATTCTGTATGAAAAAATGTAATATACAAAAACAGAGGAAATACACTCACGTTTTAAGCAGTAAAAACAAGCGCTTAGATAAAAGGCAACAGTGGTCTCAGCATACTTTCCCTGAAACTACTAACCTGATATATTGTCAGCTTACTAAAAACTGGAGCCACCAATCAGGATCTGACTTTAGGGTTGCCACCTTTCAGAGATTCACCTGGACAGTTTGGGTTTGGAATCATGCGTCCGGGTTTCAGACTGCATGAAACCCGGACACATTATTCAGAGTGGACTGTGGCTTCCCAGCCAGGGTTGCTGGCTGCAGATGTGTAAGCTGAGAGTGTGTTATACTCTCTTTCACACTGCCCAAACACACACACATACACACATGGGCAGGGCCGGACTTACCATTGGGCTTGACTGGGCTCAAGCCCATGGGCCCCACCCAATAGGGGGCTCCGCGGGCCCCGCCGAGATACATAGGCGAGTGTACTCGGCTCGGCTCCGCTCACAGTCGCTCCCAGTCCCGCCCTATGATGGACATAACACAGGGACTGGCCGTGACTGTGAGCCGAGCCAAGTACACTTGAGCCGCCAAGAGGAACCGAGAGCCGCTGAGATACTCAGGACTCTGTATCTCGGCGGCGCCAATTTTAAACTTCAAGACTGCAATGACAAGGCTGCAAATGACACTGGGGCAAGGCTGCATCTGACTTGCCCCAAAAACTTGAAGCTGATTATTACGATCAGCCAGTAGCCAATAGAACTTAGAATTCATATATATACAGTATACAGTTGGTCCATATATACTTGGACACTGGCACAATTTTCATTTTTTCAGGTATTTTTCAAAACATATGCAAGCTATAGTTAAATAATGGATATGGGCTGAAAGTGCACATTCTCAGGTTTAATTTGAGAATATGTACATCTAAATCGGAGGATGGGTTTAGGAATTACAGGTCTTAAGAATAGCCACCCCCCCCCCCTCCTTTTAAGGAGCCAAAAGTAATTGGACAAATTAATCAAAAGCTATTTAATGACCAGATGTGGGCTACTCCTTCGTTATTTTTTTCATTAATTAAGCAGGTAAAAGGTCCGGAGTTGATTCTAAGTGTGGTATTTGCATTTGGAATCTATTGTTGTGAACCTACATCATGCGTTCAAAGGAGCTGTCCATGCAAATGAAACAAGTCCATTGTAAGGCTTCAAAAACGAAACAAATCCATCAGAGAGAAAGCAGCAACATTAGGAGTGGCCAAATCAACAGTTTGGTGCATTCTGAGGAAAGAAGAACACACTGGTGAGCTCAGTAACATAAAAAGGCCTGGACATCCACAGAAGACAAAAGTGGTGGATGACTACAGGATCCTCTCTATGGTAAAGAAAAACCCATTCACAACATCCAGACAGGTGAAGGACACTCTCCAGGAGGTGGTAATGTCCATGGGTTCCAGACTTCAGGCAGTCATTGGCATGCCAGTAAAAGATTCCCAACAAAATATAAAAAATTAACATTTTATTTATGATTATATTCCTTTGTCCAATTACATTTGAGCCCCTGAAAATGGGGGGGATGTGTATAAAAATGGTCGCAGTTCCTAAAACTTGTACTTGATATTTATGTTCAACCCCTTAATTAAAGCTGGGAGTCTGCACTCCAAATTCATGTGGATTGTTTAGTTTTAATTTTATTCTGGTGGTGTACAGAGCCCAAAGTATGATAATTCTGCTTGTGTCCAAATATATATGGACCTAACTGTATATACAAAGTGGCATTGTGTTTCTAGCTCTGCACTCCCTCCTTGCGAGCTCGATGGCATCGCTTGCCGTTATCACCGGCTGGCCTCTGTGCGAGGAAGCTGCAGAATAATTAATGTTACCAATTACCGACTTGCCGCTGGGGATAAATTTGCTAAAATCGGTAAAGTGAAGAGACAGCCCCGAGGTAAAGATACACAAGAGGGAGCATAAATCGTTGCATTGGCAGACCGTATTTAATATGAACTGCGTGCAGATTTAATGCCAATAAATAACTGTGTCCTATGGCTCTACCATGCCCGCTGCTGAGGCTTCATGTTCAATTATCTGACCGTAGATTGCTTGCTGTTCTAACTGCCTAGAGTAATCATCAATTGAAATTTCGGTGGCTCGCTTTGCCACAGTTGTCTAATATGGTAATGCTGAACCAAGCCAAAAAACATAGTTTTACAGTAGATTGCTGTAGACCAAATATTTGCCAGCATGCATGCAATTTTACAGCGAGTCAAGCAATTGGTAAACTATTATTAGTAGAAAGTCATTGGAAACCCACCTGGGAAGTCCACAGGAGCATTTATGGTAGGTGCTTTGGGCGTAGTGCCTCAAGGATATCTAGTGTACAGTTGGCGGTGCGGGCCACCACGAGGGCCAGTGATGCCTTTATAATGGGCAGGCGAAAGGAGTAAGGACTAGAGCCCCACACCAAAGTGTCCAAAACAAGTTTAATCCAATAAATGTCAACAAAGAGTCAGTATAATAAGCCAATGCATTTTGGTGGCTCCTTTGGCGTACCCTTCAGTCCAATTGATGGACCTATAGTGTATAGTTTATGGTATTGTGAAATACAGTTGTGGGATACAACTAGCAGCCAGTGAGCCTGCTAGAAGGCTTCCCTTTTGCTGTACTGTGACTGTAGCACCCCCCCTCCGCCCCCAGAGAGATGTGAAGGACCCTCAGAGACAGGGTGGGCTAGAATTTCACCAAAGTGCAGAGTCTATGGCTAAAAATAGGGGATGTAAAACAACTGTGTGCCAGTCACTTTGATGAATGAAGTTAGAATTTATTCAGCGTCATCACTCAAAAAAGGAGATAGGACCAGGGGCACGGAGAGATACCATTCTCTGCTTCCAGAATGAGTACCTTTGAGCCAGGACTGGTGTTTCTGTAATTGTAGCAGTACCTTTTGAGATAGTAGAGAGCTCTTTCTTCTCCAAGCTAGTACTGTACCAGTCCTATGCAAGGCTCCATTGACTCTAAGCTGTCTAGGACATCTCCAATGGAGCTTCTCCTAGTATTCCAGCTTGGTGGCAGCTTCCTCCATTCTAGGCAAGACAGTTTAACCCTCAACGAAAAAAAGCAGCCAGCAACTCCATACCATCAAGCGTATTTGTTTTCAAGCCTTCACAGTGAGTACAGTCAGCCGCAGACTAGTTTCGGCGATAAGCATTGTTCACAGCACTGTTATTCGATGACCGTTTGTCTATTGGTGTGTGGAAGGACACCTCAGCTTGGACACCCTGACTGCAACCTTCCAAAGTACGACTTTGTTTCCCACTGCTCTGAGCCATACAATCTTTGATCAGTTCAACCCTCAACCCAGACATTTCCTTCATACGCTGCCAAGGGCCCTCCTTGGGCAGCATGCCTAGGTGATCAGCAGCACAGACAGCACTCAAGGTTAACTCAAATACCTATACCCTTCCCCAGCACGCACCACCGGCAACAAAACTCCTTTTAGTTGCTCAGAGAAGGACACAAATACTCATACTCCTACGTTAGTCCCCTTTCCTCTACCATCTCTATTGCCATAGACACTCCCTGATATCAGGCAGAAGAAAGTCAAGTTGGAATTACGGAAATCAGTGGCCCATTACATAGACTTTCACTCCATTCTTGAGCCCCGATGAAGGGTACACATTGACTTTTTATTTACTGATTTTGCCTGAACATTTATTGAAATAAGCCTAGCTTGGAACGTAACACTTTGGTGTGGTGCTCCAGTCCATACTACATTCTCCAGTCATAGTCTAAAGTGACGTTTGATGGTCTTTGGTTTGGGGCAGTGTCCAACCTATTTCCAAAATACAATATAACACCAACACTTCCACATCACTAGGTGGAGACACAGAAAGGTTTGGAGACCCGGTGCCATCTATTTCCAAGGAGCTTCAAAGAAAAGGCAGTACAGATCCTCACACATTGTTGTGTTACTGCCAGGTGCTTGGTGAGCAACCATGGACCCCGAAGTTCACTGACCTTCTCCAGTCTGATTGGATTATAGCAGCCATTGGTCAGGAGGAAGGCAGTTGGTGTTCTGGATCTGACGCCTCGCTTACATCTAGTGAAGCTGCAGGTATGGGCCACAAACTGGGTCAGTGGCAATATGGGTCCTCCTTCTACCGCAACCATGAACTCTAAAGATGACTGACCATTCCCAGCATGATTACATTACAACGACCACTGGTCATGATTAGTCAACACCTACAGCTAAAAGATATATTTCTTCCTGACCATGTTTATCAAGATTTAAAGCAGAAGACTTCAATTTTTTTTTATTTTGGGGTATGGCAGAAGTAATGATAGCATATGAGTGCGCACCCGGCGTATTATCTAAATCCATTCCTGTTTTCCCTCCAGCAGCAAAAAAATAGTTTGTTTGTGGTTGTTTCATAAGAAGAAAATCTGCGCTCAGCATAAACATACAGAATTTATTAACAGAGAAGACAAAAAAAAATGTATACCCTGAGTCAATGTGCTAAAAGGCTTCTGGAGAAGGAAAGACAAATGCGGAAACAAACAAATAGAAACATATTTGTTGTACGATGAAATTAAGCCCACTTATCACCATCTGCTCATTGTCATGGAAAATGTAATTGGGGCTTCTATGGAGTTGTAGGTTCTACGCAAGGGAAGGGACAGTTGTAGTAATACTTTAAAAACCCAGTAAGTTCAGATCACTCCATTCATCCATATTTGGTCAGTAAAGTCCAGATAAAATCACCTCCGTTATGGCAACTCCTAAGGTTTGACCTCATATTATATGGTTTTGGTAAATATGAAGACAAAAGTCAGCAGAAAATCTGATAGTGTATATGGGGCTTTACAGTACCACTGCAGGGGCATAACTAGAACCTTCAGGGCCCCAGTGCAAGAAACCATGATGGGCCCACCCGAAACCACCCGAGCCCCGGGCTTCCAATTTTTGGATGGTGTCCATGGACATTCTCCCAGAAACCTGCCTCCCATGTGTCTCCTGGCAACTTGCATCCAGCACAATCATGGAGGCCCTTTACCACGCAATCAGACGGTTATCGGCAGCCCTTTCCTTCCATGCTGTGTCTGTATAAGGAAAGGAGAGCTGTTAACTGTCAAGAATGTCAGTAAATTGTTTACACTGATAATCAGTGCTGCCTATCAGTGCCACCTATCAGTGCTCATCAATGCCGCCTATTAGTGTCCATCAATGCTGCCTATCAGTGTTGCACTTCAGTGCCAACTATCACTGCTCACAGGGGCGTAACTATAGGGGGTGCAGCAGTCGCGACCGCAACTGGGCCCTGTGATTCAGGGGGCCCATGCAGCCCCCTCTACATATGGCCAGCAGCAGCATAGGCAGCTAGGGGTACCAATGCACCATGCGCACGGGTGGCTGGAGGTGGAGAGTGACTAGCAGAGCTCCATGCTCGACTATCGCACTGGCTGCTCTTTAGTTGTGCATTCCCCGCATGACCTGTGTCCTCGGCCGGCTCCTCAGAGTACCCCTCTCCGGCTCTGCCCTCCCTGAGTCCGGCCCACACTGCGCTGCATACTTCTTCCGGGTAAACAAACTTTAAGCACACAGATGCAGTGCAGCCCTATGAGAGCCGGCTCCACGGAGGACACTGCAGACTTGTCTGCCAGCCCCCCTCCTCCCTCGTCATACACAGATGATGAAAGGTCTTTCTGGGAGATATGCTGATCGCCCATCCAGCACGCTAGATGGAGCCCAGGCAAACATGGATGAGTGAGCGGCCTGCAGCTTGGTCATGGTGAGTGAGAGGACCCCATCCCCCACACACCATTACATACCCCCTCCATCTCCCCCTGGGGACAGGGACCCCTTCTCACATGGGGACAGGGACCCCCATCTCTCCTGGGGACAGGGACTCCTTCTCACCTGGGGGCAGTAACTTCATCTGCCCTGGAGAAAAGGACCTCATCTCTTCTGAGGACGGGGACCCCATCCTGCCTAGGGACAGTCCCCCAATGGGGCACCTAAAAATTAAATAAAAAATAATAAAAAAAAAACAACTGATACCAGTGGTGGAACTACAGGGCTCACAAAGGTCATACCTGTGACCACGCCCTGGAGTTCCACCGCCAGATTCGGAGGGAAGGGCCCTGGCTGGGGTTCAGGGAGGCCCTTCATGGTTTCTTGCATCGGGGCCCTGAAGGTTCTAGTTACAGCACTGACTGCTCATCAATGCTGCCTATCAGTGCCACCTATCAGTGCTCATCAATGCCGCCTATTAGTGTCCATCAATGCTGCCTATCAGTGTTGCATTTCAGTGCCACCTATCACTGCACATCAATACTGCCTATCAGTATCAGCGTGAAATTGCCCCCTTACAATAGTGGTGTGTGGAAAATGCTCAATTTTTTGTGGTAAGTGGAGAAAAGCCCCTTTGTGTTGTGATCAGCATAAAAGTGACACTTTACATTGGAGGTCAGTGTAAAATTGCCCCCTTACAATGGTGATCAATGGAAAAATGCCTCTCAAATTGGTGGCCATTGGATAAAAGCCCCTTTATGTTGGTGGCCAGCAAAGAAGTGACCCCATACTTTGGATGCCAGGGTGATATTGCCCACTTACAATGGTGGTCAGCGGAAAAATACCCCTCACGTTGGTGGCCAGTAGAGAAAAGCCCCTTTTGAATTATTGTAAAAATTCATTGATTCATTCATTCCTGTTTCATTGGATGTGAAATTGCCTCCTTACATTGGTGGTCATTGTAGCTGGGAGATAAATCAGCCAACGCACAGGGAACCCCTATCAACCCCTGGAGTAACCCTGGTTGAAAAAGCCTGATCTATACTTCTCTTCTATATCCTTGATCAAGTATAGGCAGGAGCCAACATTCTGGGGGTCTACAGCCCTTTGTAGGATGGCCCCTTATGTTTGCCATAGCTAATGCCAAGGATATATTTAATAGCTTGTGGACAATAAGGTGGTGAGGTGGTATTGGTAAAATAAATAAACTTAAATATTTCTCATCATCCACAACCATCTACAAGTCAGCGAGCGCCGACAAAGGCTCAGTACCATGGCCTCCAGGTCTCCGTATACCTCGCTCATTGTAATCTCCATCATCTGACTCAAAATTACAGATAAACACATCAACACAACCTCCCGCTGTCAGGAAATAAAAATGATCTTTCTCGGTGGGTTGCAAGCCTCACGGAACAGGGTTAATAAGATTATTACGTCTTATAATGAAATTTGCGGATATCAAACATACATAAAGCATCCTCTCTGCACCGTCGCCATAGCGGTATGAAGCCTGCCGCTGCCAGCACTACTCTCGTTATCAGTAAACACGGCCCAAATTAAATTCAGCCCTTGTCAAGCTGTTTTATGCTGATCATTTGTTTTAATCTCATTATAAGCGCTGCGCGGGGCCCTTAACAAGTCTTCGGGAAGCTCAGGTAGGTAATTCGACCGTGGCGAAGACTACCTAGTTTAGACGTATGCGAATAGCAGCCAGTGTAATAAAGCCGACGCCTAACTGCGGGATCCTCAAAGCTTAAATCCTGGCAAGAAATATTTCCAGCGCAGTTATGCATTCATTAAAATGAAAGTAGATGTAAACCCAATCACTAGAATCTCAAATAAGCTTTAATGGAGGTTTTCAACCTCTTTTACAACTTCAGCTGTCATTACAGGAACATAGGGTGATCCTTTCCGTGAAAGTCCTTGTTCAGGCTCTTCCACTTATAGGGTGACAACGGTTTCTTATTTGGGAAACCCTATCTGGGTCGTCACCCTGTCAAATGCGCCCCCCTAGTGGAGGCTACAGTAGATCATGGCAAAACATTACGAAGGCATGGTCCACCATTGTCACTACCAGGCAGTCGTTCCAAAGACGTAATGTGCTGGAGTGAGTGCATGTGAACAGGAAGTGGCTGAAAGAGGCCGCAGCTGCTCTAAATGCAAAAAAATTATGAAAAAGGGTACAAAAAACAGTAATTATTTACTGAGCCGTCTTTAATATTGATTGGACCTTGAGCAAACATTTTCTTGTGCCCCCCAAAATACAATTTTGCTCTCCACCTGCTCTAAGACATACATTAAATAGCAGCTAGACTTAGAAATAGGTTTCCTGTATCAGATCAGGCAGCGGTTGCAATTGGTTGCCAGTGGTTACAGTGTATAATTACAGCTTACTGACTGGTTGCTAGAGGTTACAGCACATATTACTGCTCACTGATTAGTTGCTAGAGGTTACAGCATGATTTCTGCTTGTTGATTGGTTGCTAGAGATTACTGTACAGTAATACTGCTCACTGATTGGTTGCTAGAGATTACAGCACATCATCTCCTCACTGTAGGGGGCATGATATAGGCATGATATACATATGAATGCCGCCTTTATTTACATATCTATGCTGCCGGATACAGCTATTTACATATGAATGCCGCTATTTACATATGATTGCCGGTTATTTACATGTAAACACAGGGTCTGCAGGTGAGTCATTTGTACAAAACAATGGGGCAGAGCTGGACAGCATTAGTACCAGCAATTCACACTGAGATATTAGGACATAGTACAGGACTAAAACGTCAAGGGGCAAGGGAATTTAAACTAGGATAGTTGGCAAGTATGAGGCAGCTGCCTTGGGCCCCACAACAATGAGAGGGCCCAGGGCAGCTTCCCCTTTTGCCCTGCCTTAAAAACAGCCCTGATTATTTATGATACCCAGCGCTTTTGTAAACTAAGGGGCCTATTTATAAAGCTGTGACTTTCACCAAACATTCGCTGGTGGTAATCAATCACTGTCATTTAAAACACATGCACCTCAAAGATTCGGCTGCAGTGAATGTATGGTGAATGTCAATGTCACTGCCTTGTAAATATGCCCCCAAGGGGGTCTATTAAAAAAAAATATATATATATATATATATATATATATATATATATATATATATATATATATATATATATATATATATATATATATACATAATAATAATAATTATCATTATAATAATAATATCACAGCATTTACACATCCATCCCAAATAAACCCCCTAATGTATCTATCCAGTAGGCTCATTATGGGAACTGCAGAGAAAAGGGGTGCTTTGGGGGTGCTAGGAAAAATCATGCTATCGCCATAAAGCCCAGCACTACAACGACCCCTGGTCATAAATGATATTGCCTATAAATTAACTTAGAAAATGTAATCTTGATCAATAGTGTTCTTAAAATGTACTTTTGGCTATACTTTCTGTCCCCCGTTCTGTGTTAGATGAGCTAAGAAAATTCCTGCAAGTACTCAAGCACTAGAAAGCCTAGCACCAGCGCTGATCCCAAAAATTCAGAAGGCTCATTATGGGAAGGACAGAGACAAGGGGTGCTATGGGGGTGCTACGGAAAACCCAGCAAGCACCAGTAATCCCAGAACTAATGCCATCTCTAGTCATAAATTACATTGCCTATAAATTAACCTAGTAAGTGTATCCTTGATCAATAGAGTTCTTAAAATTAATTTTGGCTATGATCTCTGTCCCCAGTTCTGTGTTAGATGAGCTAAGGAAATTCCTGCAAGTACTCAAGCCTAAGAAAGCCTAGCACCAGCGCTGCTCCCAAAAATCCAGTAGACTAATTATGGGAAGGACAGAGACAAGGGGTGCTATGGGGGTGCTACGGAAAACCCAGCAAGCACCAGTAATCCCAGAACTAATGCCATCTCTAGTCATAAATTACATTGCCTATAAATTAACCTAGTAAGTGTATCCTTGATCAATAGAGTTCTTAAAATTAATTTTGGCTATGATCTCTGTCCCCAGTTCTGTGTTAGATGAGCTAAGGAAATTCCTGCAAGTACTCAAGCCTAAGAAAGCCTAGCACCAGCGCTGATCCCAAAAATCCAGTAGGCTTATTATGGGAAGGGCAGAGAAAAGGGGTGCTTTGAGGGTGCAAGGGAAAATCCTGCAAGCACCAGAAAGCCCAGCACTAATGCCACAACTGGTCATAAATTACATTGCCTATAAAATACATTTAGCAATGGTAATCTTTATCAATAGACCTCTTAATATTACCTTTTGCTATACCTTCTGTCACTCGTTCTGTGATAGATGAACTAAGGAAATTCCTGCAGTTGCTCAAGCAGTAGAAAAAAAAAAAAAACCCTAGCACCAGCAATGGTCCCAAAAACCCCTGGCAGGCACAGAATTTGAAGGGCAGCATTAACAATGGCAAGTCCACCTGCCACACTGCAAATGAGGCAAAAAAAGGATGCTTTGGGGCTGCTAGGGAAATTCCTGAAAAACCAGAAAGCCCAGCACCAACGCCAACCTTGGTTGTAAATAACTTTACCCACAAAATTAGCAAATTTAAGTTTCAATACACTTCCTAAAATGACTTTTATTATAGGAATCTAGTTTTTTAAGCTTCCGTGATCCATACTTCTCCCAGTTTGATAGAGAACAGCACAGTGATACCTTGCACATCGTCTGGCCTCTCTTGTCTCTGTACCTTCTGTTGCCTGATCTGTGATAGATGAGCTAAGGAAATTCCCACAAGTGCTCATGCAGTAGAAAGTCTAGCACCATTCCTGGTCCCAAAAACCTGTGGCAGGCTCAAAATTGGAAGGGCAGCATAGTCAATGACAAGTAAAGTTGCTGCGCTGCAAATGAGAAAAAAAGTGTGCTTTGGGGGTCCTAGGAAAATTCCTGAAAACACCAGAAAGCCCAGCACCAACCCAAACCCTGGTCATAAATAACTTTACCCACAAAATTAACAATTTTAAGTGTGATCAATACACTTCCTAAAAAATACTTTTGGTTATGGGAACAGAGTTTCCATGATCTATACCTCTCCCAGTTTTATAGAGAGCAGCATGGCGATACTTTACATATTGTTGGGCCTCCCTTGTCTCTGTACCTTCTGTTGTCCAGTCTGTGATAGGTGAGCTAAGGAAATTCCTGCAATTGCTCAAGCAGTAGAAAGCCCAGCACCAGTGCTGTTCTCAAAAAAACCCTAGCAAGCTCATAATTGAAAGAGCAGTGCAGTCAATTACAAGTCAAGCTGCCATACTACAAATGAGAAAGAAAGAGGTGCTTTGGGGATGCTAGGGGAATTCCTACAAACACCAGAAAGCCCAGCACCAATACCAGCCCTGATGATAAATAACTTTACCAACAAAATTAGCAATTTAAAGTTGGATCAATACACTCTTAAAAATTGCTTGTGGTTATTAGAATAGAGTTTTATAAGCTATAAGGAAATTGCTGCAAGTGCTCAAGCAGTATAAAGCCTAGCACCAGTCATGGCTGGATTAACGTAGAGGCTATTGGAGCTGCAGCTCCAGGCCCCTACCTTAATATAGGCCCAGCCACCCAATAAGAACAGACTGCTCGTGGAAAGCAATGGGTCAACAGGGAGAGACCTCTCCTGACGGGCCCTGCATTCCACATGCACCGCCTGGACACGGCGGTGGGATTGATAATGGACACCGCGTTAGCAGTCCTAACAGAAGCCTGGGGTACGCCCATGTAGGGCTCTAACAGAAATCTGGGGATTCCATAGTGTTAGCCCTTGTACACACGGTTGGACATTCCGACAACAAAATCAGTCGGATATTTTCCGACGGATTATGTCTGAAACTGGTGTTGCATACACACGTTCGGACAAAGTTGTTGGAAAATCTGATCGTTCATAACATGATGACGTTCGTTCGTTGTGACGGGACTACGTTGCGGCTAGTAGCCAATAGCTTTGGTCTCGTAATTTGATCTGAGCATGCGTGGCACTTTATACGATCGTAATTCTCTACAAACGATCGGACAAAGTCCGATCGGAACATGTTGTCAGAAAATTTTATATCCAGCTCTCAAACTTTGTTGGTCAGACATTCCGACGGAAAAAGTCTGATGTAGCCCACACACGGTCGGATTATCCGACAACACGTTCCGATCGGACATTTTCCGTCGGAATTTCCGACCGTGTGTACAAGGGCTAAGGCCTGCGCAGCTGCACTCTTTCAGCTCACACCAATGTACGGCCTTACGGAAACCTGGGAACTCAAATGCCAGGCTTCTCTAGTGTTACACCTGTGCAGCTGTGCCCTTTAGAGTTCGGGCACACGCCAACACAGGCTCTTGGAAACACAGAAGGGTGCCCAGTAAAAGGTCCACCTAAATCCTCAGCACCAAGCACATGATGCTCTTAATACGGCCCTGGCACCAGTGCTGTTCCCAAAATCTAGCAGGCTAAAATTTGGAAGGACAGTCTAGTCAATTACAAGTCAAGCTGCCACAATGTAAATGATAAAAGAAGGGTGCTTTGGGGGTGCTAGGGTAATTCCTGCAAGCACCAGAAAGCCCAGCACTAACACCACCCCAGGTCATAAACGACACAACCAATAAATTAGCAATTTTAACTTCGCTCAAAAGACCTCCTATTATTTTTAGTTTTGGGAACAGAGTTTTTTTTTAAGCATCCATGATCCATACGGCTCCCAGTTTTACAGAGCAGCCTAGCGACTGGCTGCCCGAAAGACCATTCAATAAATTCAAGACAGAGAGGACTGATCGACTTTCTCCAATATCCTCTGGAAACAAACACATGTTTTTTTGTAGATAACGGCAGACTGAGAATGGGCGAAGCATTGATCACACATGCCTTCAATTACCACAGCCTCGATGGGGATAATTGTGGATTTGCAGAAGAGTCAAGGATGAGGGGGTTGGGGGGGGGGGGGGGGTTGGACAGGTCCCCTTTATCATGACTGATTTGGCTCGCTCGGTAGGGAGGCCGAGCAGCCCTATTACAATCAGACACTTTCCATGCTGTTAATAGACATTGGCCGGGAAGATTGAGTACCGGGGACTCAGTGTTAAGTGTACTGGACTGAAAGGCTTTTCAAACCAGATGAGACACTGTGTAATTGCTTAACCCATCGCCGAGACTTGCGCCGGTTAACTTCCTTTTCTGTGGCGTGGAGCGCCGTGTGTCATTGGAAAACTCAACTACATTTTCTGGATACAAAGTGACACCAGATACGGAGGTCAAAAGAAGCTAAAGAGGGGTCCTTGATCATTTCTTTTAAACGCCCATTCCTCCTAAAAGTGATATTTATGGATTTTTCTTTCTCCACGGTGCGGTGCACACACTTGAAACTAACACCGGGTGCAAAAAAAAGTACCCAGGGACCTCCTCTGAAGAGAAAAAAACCCTTGGCCCTGATCCCCCAGGGCGCAAGGCTCCTGACGGGAACTGAAGTATTCGTGGTCCACCCAGCTGAAACTAGGGCTCATACACACGCGAAGATGGAGGCGGTAAAACCGCGTGGTTGAGTCGCAGTTTTAAAAACATGTGATGCTTCGCGGCCTTGGCAGGAATTATACCCCCTGACACTTTTGGTGGCCAAGCATGACCCGTTCAAGTGAATGTGTCTGCTCTGCAAGTGCCCTACTGCCGCAGCTGTGGTGCGCTAGTGTGGGTTCAAGGGATTATACCAGGTGGGTAGGAGGTGATAAAATGCCTCTTCACTGCTTGTCAAATGTTCTCTGAAAAGCAACCCAAATGAAGCAAGTGGGAGCCAACGCAATGTATTGTGGGCAAGCTCTTTTTAGAAAACATGTAGGACCAGACAGTGCTTGTTATGCCACTGATGGCTTCCTTAGCTTCAGGGCCGTCTTTAAGGCAGGGCAAAGGGGGCAGCTGCCCTGGGCCCCATCATTGTTGTGGGGCCCAAACCAGCTACCTCATACTTGCCAACTATCCCAGTTTAAATTCTCTTCTACCTTGAAGTTTTAGTCCCGTGCAGTGTCCTGATATCTCAGTGTGAAGTTCTCTTACTAATGCTGCCCAGCTCTGTCGTATTGCCGTGTACAGGTGACTCACCTGCAGTCCCTGTGTTTACATGTAAATAACCATCATTGATATGTAAATAGTGGCATTAATATGTAAATAGCCACTGACCAGCGGCATTGATATGTAAATAGAGGCACCATTCATATGTAAATCATGCCCCCCTGACATCATATCTACCTCTGCTGAATGCTGCCCACTGGGGAGGTAAAGGGCATGCTTGAAAGTCCTGCCTACAACTGTGGTCATTGAAACATCAGCCAGTTCTGCAAAGGTAAGCAAATTGCCCCTTACATTGGTGGTCAGTGTAAATCCCTCCTTGCATTGGTGTTTACTGTGAATGCTGATATTACATTGGTGGTCAGTGTAAATCCCCCCTCACATTGGTGGTCATTGTAAATTCCCCATTATTGGTTGTCAGTGTAGAATCCACCACTATATATTTGATTTCCAGCTCAGCTCTACACATAATTCAGAATTTGCCGAAGCGTACTGCCTCCTAACTAATCCCACCCTCCCCCACCACTGTCACTGATCCCATCAACCCCCCAGCATTGCCACAGATCACCCCCCTCCCCCAGCATTGCCACTGTTCCAAGGAGTCCTAGAATCCCTAGGAGTTTTCTCTCTATTGATGGGTCCTCTCACCTCCCCAGTCCATGGTGTGCAGGCAGTGAGGGGATGATGTGCTGTAACCATTAGCAACCAATGAGTGAGCAGTAATGATGTTCAACAACATCTTGCAACCAATCATTGAGCGGTAAGGATATGCAGTAACCTCTAGCAACCAATCAATGAGCAGTAATAATCTGTAGTAACCTCTAGCAACCAATTAATGAATGTTAATGATGTCCAGTAACCTCTAGCAACCAATCATTGAGCAGCATTGATGTGCAGTAATCTCTAGCAACCAATCAACAACAGAAGTCATGTGCTGTAACCTTTAGAAAATAACAGTGTGCTGTAACCTCTAGCAGCCAATCAGTGAGCGGTAATGATAAACTGTAACCTCTGTCAACCAATCGCAATAGTTTCCTGATCTGATTCAGTAAACTGGTTTAGAGTCTGCCTGCTATTTATTGTATGTCTCAGAGCGGGAGATCTAAATTGCATGGGGGGGGGGGGGGGTCACAAGAAAATGTTTGCCCAGGGTTCAATCAATATTAAATACGGCCCTGCTTAGCTTATTAATGGCATGCGGCATCTTTGCTTTATATGATATAGAGGAGCTTTAATGAAATTTCTGGTGGCTCCGCCCCCCCCCGGTGTCGTCATTATGGCATGTGCACAGATATAGCGAAGGGCTATGCCCGGCCATCGGGACCTGAGAGAGCCCTTGTGCACACCTAAACAGGACATTGCATGTGCAAAGGTGGCAATGCTTTGGGACTTCCGTGCTACCAGGAGACATGTGCATTACTATAATGTTTGTTTTGTTTCATTTCGATTCAATTTTAGTTATTTTGTTTTGTTAAATGTGGTTGATTCGTTCAATTAGTATTTGGGATTCGTATTCAGAACTTTTCGAATCGACAGATTTTTTTTCAATTCGAAACTTTCAAATCGATACATTTTAAATCGGCCAAATCAAAATCTTTAGATTTTTTTTTTTTTTTTCGATTCAAATGTGGCAAAGTGAAAAACAAAGGAAAAATCTTCATCAAATGTGTACAATGACTTGTTAAATCACCTTCGGCTTAACAAAAAACAGCATGATTTCGAAGTGGTGCTCTAATAACACCCAAAGTCTTTGATTTCAGCAGCAATATGTGTACAGTTATGGAGTCCGATGTAGAATTTGCTTTGAATTTCTGCCCCAAGCATATATACAGTCACCCAGCATGCCTTGAGGCACCTGTTTCTGCCAATGGACAGGGCTGTAACTACGCCTATGCTCCCATTTATCAGGTTTCCTCCCACTGTCCAATATGCCTTATCCTATTGGACCAGTGTGAAACAGGCGGACACCATGAGCAGCATCTGAGCACAATGAGCAGACCCTATCAATGAATTACTGCTCCCTGCGAGGCAGAGAGCAACTAAATGTACCTAATAGTCTACTTGGTAGACAGGGAAGCCCAAAAACTATATTCTCTCTCTTACACCTACATAAGAGGGTTCTACATATCCAAAATGAAATAAAAAAGTTTTGAGTGAAATTGGGCAACATTTTGGAGTCACTTGACATTACACAGTCAATCACATTTAGTGGACGGTTCGCAGCAGTCACGTGTGAAAGCATATGTAGCATCTTTGGCAGCCATCTCCCTCTGACAATCTCTCCTCCACCCGGGCTCATTTGTACGCACAGCACGGTGCTCTCTGTAGTCCCCACCTCCATAGGTCCATCTCTCCTGCAACCCTCCAGGCAACCAGCCTTCTTCAGGGTACTCTTGGCCTAAAATGCCTTTGACGCCATAGTCCCAAACTCCATAAGAGTCAGAATGCCTACAGCTGTCTACAGAATGACTACAGCTGGCTCTCCCTGGGTGCAGGTCTTCTTCTCTCCAGCCTCCTGCCCTGTCCAGGGCCTATATGTACCGGTTACATCTGTTATTGTGTGGGATGATTAGTCCCCATGACTCAACAGAGTGTGCTCCACCCTAACTGAGTACTGGCTCACCCCTGACCAGGGGTGTAGATAAGGGTGGGGGTCAAGGGGGTCCAAACCCCCCACAGAGCCTCCATCAACTATGCAGCAGCTAGGCTAGTGTAACCTTTCAGCTGCGAGAGTCGAACAGCTTGAGTCCTTCACACTGCATAGTAAATAGACAAGCCGCCGGGACATGGGAGATCCGAGGTGATGTCAAGAGAGAGGGACTGTTGAGAGAGCTCAAGCTACCCATTGACTGAGGATGCCCATTGCCTCCTCATTATGTTATGTCCCCTGGGTACCCAAGGCTGAACCCCCCCCCAGGAAAAAAAATTATCTACGGCCCTGCCCCTGACATTACTGCAGGATGGCTATAAATAGTAGGTGCCTAGCACCCGATGACACCATCTGCTGTAACCAGACACAATTCTGGTATAGAGCCACCTAGTGACAAGGCAGCTAACTGCACCTACATACAGATGTGCACACACACACACACACACTACTTTTGACTATATAGTTGTGACAGAAGGCAGCAAACTTTAAGGAAAGTTTCTTTGTGTCAGAAAAGTAATTGGCAAACACATGACAGTTTGGGGTAATAAACCCTTCTCAGGTCATTTAGTTTTTACCGGTTTAAGGCGAATCGCGCTAAAAGCCGCCTTTTCTCGCCGCCGACTTTAACAGCTGTAATAAGTTGATAAAAGCGGCATAAATAAGTAGAGCTAATTAGGGAAGTGAAGATGAGAAGACGGCATCATAAGTTATCCCTGACTGGCATGTTTATGGGGTGTCAAGAGTGTTTTATGAACAGGCTCGGCGCTGCGCGATGAGAATCCGCCAGAGCCCCAGGTGCCGATTGCTATATCAATGCTGTTACCTCCTAATGGGCTGGAATGTTGCCACCGGTGCTCTGGGAACACCTGGCGATGGCGGTCTGTGGAAGATGAAGGTGCGACACTGGATATACAACTCCGAGGCCAGAAAAAAAGCTGCAAGTAGATGCGAACCGTAAAAAAAGGATAATATTTAAAGCAGAAAAAATGAGTAGCCCATTAAGACTGTATTCACACCTAGAATTTCGTGAATGTGCGATTTTGTGCGAGTTTCCACACGACATGCATAGGGTAGTATTAAAATAGACTAGACTACCTTTTTTCATACTTACCTAGCTGGATGCTGAATCTGTTCCCCACTGGCTGTAAGGCTGAGAACTGAGCGATCAAACACTGCCGATCGCTAGACTCTTAAGCCCTATACACACGGTCGGACATTCCGACCACAAAATCCGTCTGATTTTTTTCTGACGGATTTTGGCCCGAACTTGTCTTGCATACACTCAGTCGCACAAAGTTGTTGGAAAATCCGATCATTCTGAACGAGGTGACGTCAAAAGCGCGTACGTCGGGAGTATAAACGGGCCAGTAGCCAATAGCTTTCGTCTCTTAGTTTATTCTGAGCATGCGTGGCACTTTGTCCGTCGGAATTGTCTACACGCGATCGGAATTTATGCGATCGGACTTTGTTGTTGGAAAATTTTAGATCCTGCTATCAAACTTTGTGCTTCGGAAAATCCGACGGGAAAAGTCAGATGGAGCCCACGCACGGTCGGATTTTCCGACAACACGATCCGATCGCACATTTTCCTGTCAGTCACCGCCTCTCTGCTCTGCCCCTCCAGTGCTCACTGTAGCGCTGGGCTGTGGAGGGGGTTGGAGCGGCTGGCTTAGCCTCTCAACAGTTGGCTGAGGGGCTGAGCCGGGTGCCGCTCCAGGGATCTGGGCAGATCCAGACCATATGGTCTTGATCTTTCCCCTAGCCTGGGCCCGGGTCTGTAGCATCAGCTGACAGCGGATTTCAGTGACATGCAATGCACGACACAATAACATGAAGGTGCAGCTGTTGCTTAACTATTCATCTTCAATCCAGAGCTGTCCCTTAACCGATTCGGCTGCTGAATGACCGGGCCATTTTTTGCGATTCGCCACTGCGTCAATTTTAATTGACAATTGTGCGGTCGTGCCACATTGCACCCAAGCAAAATTGACGTCCTTTTTGTCCCCACAAATAGAGCTTTCCTTTAGTGGTATTTGATCACCTCTGCGGTTTTTATTTTTTGTGCTATAAACAAAAAAAAAGTGACAATTTTGAAAAAAAAAAAACAATATTTTGTATTTTTTGCTATAATAAATATCCCCACTTTTTTTAAAAAAAGCTAATTTTTTCTCAGTTTAGGCCGATATGTATTCTACATGTTTTTGGTAATAAAAATCGCAGTAAGCATATATTGATTGGTTTGCGCAAAAGTTATAGCATCTACAATATAGGAGATAGATTTATAGCATTTTTTTTTTTTCACTAGATTTTTATTGTGACTGCGACATTATGGCGGACACATCGGACACTTTTGACACATTTTTTGGACCATTGACATTTATACAGCGATCAGTGCTATAAAAATGCATTGATTACTGTAAAAATGTCACTGGCAGGGAAGGGGTTAACACTAGGGGGCAATCAAGGGGTTAACTGTGTTCCCTCTCTGTGTTCTAACTGAAGGGGGAATCGGACTTGCTAGGGGAAGAGATAGATCGACGTTCATACTTTGTATGAACAGACGATCTGTCTCTTCTCCCCTCAGAGAACCGGAATCCACACACAGATCCCGGTTCTCAAAGTGTCATGAGCGATCTGATGGCGCACAGTGAGGCTACATATGATGGGGCACAGTGAGGGTGCATATTATGGGGCACAGTGAGGGTGCATATGATGGGCACAGTAAGGCTGCATATGGTGGGCACAGTGAGGGTGCATATGATGGGCACAGTGAGGCTGCATATAATGGGGCACAGTGAGGGTGCATATGATGGTGCACAGTGAGGCTGCATTTGATGGGGCACAGTGAGGGTGCATATGATGGGGCACAGTGAGGGTGCATATGATGGGGCACAGTGAGGGTGCATATGATGGGCACAGTGAGGGTGCATATGATGGGCACAGTGAGGCTGCATATGATGGGCACAGTGAGGCTGCATATGATGGGGCACAGTGAGGGTGCATAGGATGGTGCACAGTGAGGCTGCATTTGATGGTGCACAGTGAGGCTGCATATGATGGCACACACACAGCGGGGCTGCATATGATAGCGCACAGTGAGGCTGCATATGATGGGCACAGTGAGGGTGCATATGACAGGCCCAGTGAGGGTGCATATGATGGTGCACAGTGAGGCTGCATATGATGGGGCACAGTGAGGGTGCATATGATGGGCACAGTGAGGCTGCATATGATGGGGCACAGTGAGGGTGCATAGGATGGTGCACAGTGAGGCTGCATTTGATGGTGCACAGTGAGGCTGCATATGATGGCACACACACAGCGGGGCTGCATATGATGGGCACAGTGAGGCTGCATATGATGGGCACAGTGAGGGTGCATATGACGGGCACAGTGAGGGTGCATATGATGGTGCACAGTGAGGCTGCATATGATGGGGCACAGTGAGGGTGCATATGATGGGGCACAGTGGCTGCATTTGATGGGCACAGTGGCTGTGATTGATGGTACAGTGAGGCTGTAATTGATGGGGTCTTTTTCCAGAATTTTTCAGTTTGTTTGCACCCCCCCCCAAAAAAAAATTTGAGCACCAGCCGCCACGAGGGTTAATAGAGCTTACAATCTAATAGCATCTCAGTGCTGTGGATCTCCTGCAGCTGCTTTGCAGTCACTTTGCAGCACTCCAGCGATGGTTGCATGGCATTTCTCAGAACAGACGACAGTGGACCATGCTTGGTAACGTGTGTTGAAGTGGGCACATTTTCCATGGGAAGTCGTGTGGCAGGGTGACAACACTTGAGAGGCAGGGACAGAGCGTTGTCAACCTATGACAGGAGGTGCCTGAACAAGGACCTTCATGGCAAGATCACCAGGATTTTTTTTTGTTTTTTAATTAAGTAAAGTTTTTTTTTTTGTTTTTTTTATGGTGATTTAGATATTAAAGTTTATATGAGATTGTATTGTTTGGGTGTAGATCTACCTTAAAGGTACATTGCCAGTGAAAATGAAACCTTCTCATTAGTTTAAAGAGCGCCGTCTGATGTCACTACTTACAATGCAGGACGAGCAAGGCCCACCCACAACTCCGTGCATTGGAGAGGGGTCCGCCGGCTGCTAGAGGAGTGGAGAATAAGGTGACTATCCCTTCACCCCTAGACTTAATGGACATTTAACCCTTGAAGTTCTGTGGGGGGGGGGGGGGGGCACTGCGTAAAAAAATCTCTGAATGCAAATGCAGTTTGAGAAACATTCAATGCAGCAGGCTAAGGTTATTAAAAAAAAAAAAAAAAAGAAAGTTGCACTGTTGCTGGCTTCCATCAGAAAATCTGACTCCCTGTTTTTCTCTGGCTTCAATATTGAACAATGCTGAGTCACTGACTTGGAGCGCTGCTGCCTCTAGTGGTCATTGGTGTATCAGCATTTGTGATAAGTAAATAAAAGGAAGGTTGTGGCTCTCCCTGCAGTATGTACAGTATATATGTCAATCTGCAGTTGTTATGGACTTAAAAAATGTAAAATTTTGCTGATTTCCATAAACAGCACCCCGACAGTGTTCTGTACATTGGTTGTGTCCAGAATGCCCTTTAGAAAAACCATCGCCTTGGCCATTGACAAACTGAGAATGCTACCCCATTTACCAGTTTACCACTAGGCCTGAGTACTGCATCATGGAAGGTCACATGCCCCCCCCCCCCCCCCATCCTACCCATACCTAGGAGCACTGAGTATTTTGCAGTGGCAGTCATATATGCTGTATCTCACAAAAGTGAGTACACCCCTCACATTTTTGTAAATATTTTCTTCTATCTTTTCATGTGACAACACTGAAGAAATGACACTTGTCTACAATGTAAAGTAGTGAGTGTACAGCTTGTATAACAGTGTACATTTGCTGTCCCCTCAAAATAACTCAACACACAGCCATTAATGTCTAAACCGCTGGCAACAAAAGTGAGTACACCCCTAAGTGAAAATGTCCAAATTGGGCCCAAAGTGTCAATATTTTGTGTGGCCACCATTATTTTCCAGCACTGCCTTAACCCTCTTGGGCATGGAGTTCACCAGAGCTTCACAGGTTGTCACTGGAATCCTCTTCCCCTCCTCCATGATGACATCACAGAGCTGGTGGATGTTGGAGACCTTGCGCTCCTCTACCTTCCGTTTGAGGATGCCCCACAGATGCCCAATAGGGTTTAGGTCTGGAGACATGCTTGGCCAGTCCATCACCTTTACCCTCAGCTTCTTTAGCAAGGCAGTGGTCATCTTGGAGGTGTGTTTGGGGTCGTTATGTTGGAATACTGCCCTGCAGCCCAGTCTCTGATGGGAGGGGATCATGCTCTGCTTCAGTATGTCACAGTACATGTTGGCATTCAAGGTTCCCTCAATGATCTGTAGCTCCCCAGTGCCGGCAGCACTCATGCAGCCCCAGACCATGACACTCCCACCACCATGCTTCACTGTAGGCAAGACACACTTGTCTTTGTCCTCCTCACCTGGTTCCCGCAATACCCACTCAACGTCTGAACCAAATAAGTTTATCTTGGTCTCATCAGACCACAGGACATGGTTCCAGTAATCCAGGTCCTTAGTCTGCTTGTCTTCAGCAAACCGTTTGCGGACTTTATTGTGCATCATCTTTAGAAGAGGCTTCCTTCTGGGATGACAGCCATGCAGACCAATTTGATGCAGTGTGCGGCGTATGGTCTGAGCACTGACAGGCTGACCCCCCACCCCTACAACTTCTGCAGCAATGTTGGCAGCACTCATACGTCTATTTCCCAAAGACAACCTCTGGATATGACGCTGAACACGTGACCTCAACTTCTTTGGTTGACCATGGCGAGGCCTGTTCTGAGTGGAACCTGTCCTGTTATACCAATGTATGGTCTTGGCCACCGTGCTGCAGCTCAGTTTCAGGGTCTTGGCAATCTTCTTATAGTCCTAGGCCATCTTTATGTAGAGCAACAATTCTTTTTTTCAGATCCACAGAGAGTTCTTTGCCATGAGGTGCCATGTTGAACTTCCATTGACCAGTATGAGAGAGTGAGAGTGATAACACCAAATTTAACACACCTGCTCCCCATTTACACCTGAGACCTTGTAACACTAACGAGTCACATGACACCGGGGAGGGAAAATGGCTAATTGGGCCCAATTTGGACATTTTCACTTAGGGGTGTACTCACTTTTGTTGCCAGCGGTTTAGACATTAATGGCTGTGTGTTGAGTTATTTTGAGGGGACAGAAGAAAGAAGAAAATAATAAAATAATAATAAAAAATAAGAAGAAAATATTTACAAAAATGTGAGGGGTGTACTCACTTTTGTGAGATAATGTATATATATATATATAGGGATTTGCACTGAAACTGTCACTTTGCACTGAATGAAGAAGGGCTTTTTAAGGGCATTTTGCGATTTTGAGATGTGTTACAATGCATGTCACGCCTTACCGTTCAATACATTAGCCAGCCCATTGAAATTAATGGGCTGCCAATGCTCCTTGACTTGCCAAAAACTGTGAATCTATTGTAGCAGCCACAACCCTTGCAGGGTGGCCTTGACTTATTGGGCTTACCAGTTACCTCCTCTTGGCCTGCTCTTCCATGTCTGGGGGTTCCCAGGGTTGATACCCAACAACTTGTACGCTGACACAAAAAAAGTCCTTTTGAAAGGTTTTATTTTGCAGTGGTAACATCCAATAACACAGTCTCTCATGGGAACAGAGGGCACGGGTGAAGAACTCAGGCACCTTGAACTGCAGATCTAACAAAGTCTCTAATCCCACTCAGAGAGTAGCCACTCGCAGCTGGGTACTTCAAGGCTGAACAGATCTCTAGCCAGAGATCATGGCAGTCAGCACGTTGACTCAAAACTTGAAACAATCCTATGAACATGTACAAGTTGTAACTAAGGGTGAACAGGAACCTTTTCCTCAGTACCTGGAACGTTCTCCGTCTCCTCAGTGGTACTGGAAAAGCGTGGATTCATCAAAGTCCTTCCCAACTCAGTAACCAGGCACTTCTCAGGATGCCACTTGCTGGCCCTCCTCCGAAGAGTCCTCCCACGGTCACTTCCATGAGCTGTGGTGCCCCTCCAAGCCAAGAGCACACCCGGACACCTTGCATCTTCCCTGAGTTACTGCCGGTTCCGAGACTCGGGAACAGACGGATCCCTACCCCAGACCAGACGGGTCTATTAGGGGCATCTAATAGGAACATGTTGTGGGATGTCGAACACCCCGTGACCGGGACCCCTCACGGGGCTACCCCGGTCCTGGAAAAAGGACAGACCACATGGGCCTCACAAACTCCTCCTTCCTAAACATGTGACCCACACATCTTAAGTACCCCTTCCCAGACTCCTCAGCGGGGCCCGACACTCCCACTGATTGGTTCCGAGAAGGTTGATACTCAAAACATCCAACCAGGCCTGGTTCTGGCCTGTCATGTGGACCTCGCTGCCCACATGACCAGGCAGAACTTCCAAAATAGCCTGGCCAGACTGATGTTAAGGCCAACCTATGTAATTAACCCTCAGAACCCCTACTGTTCTGAGGCAAAAACTAAATTTACATGCGTATGACACTTTGTCCAAAATGTCATCTGCTACACTATTTTTCTAATGCAATGCTCCACAATACACTTCTGTATGTTGCCATGCATTGTGGCGTGCTACAACACAAGTGTGTTGCCTTAACAAGTGTGTTGCCTTCAAAATGAATGATGCAGAAACCTAGGAAACAGGCACATTACTGCAACGTGGAAGTGTAAATCAACACTAAATATAATGTTCTGCTTGTGTGATTGATGACTACTTTTACAGGAAGCTTGCACAGAGTTGGATGTGAAGTTACCGATATCGCCTGCCACAGGAGTCTTATTTTTGGTAAAATTCTTTCAAAGTGCCTTGCAAACTAAATAGATTCCAGGCTTGTTCCTTTACAAACTGCAAACCCGAGACAGCACTGGTGGTTATAAAGGCAGGACTTTCTGCTTAGTGGTTACTTTGAGAAATAGGTACATTAAAGAAAACTTACACTGATAAAATAGGTAGGCTGTCACTGCTGACATCTCTTTAAAAAAAATGCTAGGTCATTGTGAGGTTTCAAAGTGTCCATCTATCTGTTCTGAGTCATTGGCCTTGAACAAGGTAGAGCACACCAGAACATATTGGCTGTTTTATAGTCCCACCTATGTGTATTGGTTGCTTTTCTACAAGGTGGAGAACCCCATAACAAATTTAACTGTCTTGTGGTCCCACATATTTGCATTGGTTGCTCTTCTACAAGGTGGAGAACCCCAGGACATGTTGGCTGTTTTATGGTCCCACCTAGGTGCATTGGTTGCTCTTCTGCAAGGTGGAGAACCCCAGGATGTATTGGCTGTTTTATGGTCCCACCTATGTGCATTGGTTGCTCTTCTACAAGGTGGAGAACCCCAGGATGTATTGGCTGTTTTATGGTCCCACCTATGTGCATTGGTTTCTCTTCTACAAGGCGGAGAACCCCAGGACATGTTGGCAGTTTTATGGTTCCATCTATGTGTATTGGTTGGTCTTCTACAAGGTGGAGAACCCCAGGACGTGTTGGCTGTTTTATAGTCCCACCTATGTGCACTGATTGCTCTTCTACAAGGTGGAGAACCCCAAGTCATGTTGGTTGTTTTATAGTCCCACCTATGTGCACTAGTTGCTCTTCTACAAGGTGAAGAAACTCCAAGATGTGTTGGCTGTTTTATGGTCCCACCTATGTGCACTGGTTGCTCTTCTATAAAGTGGAGAACCCCAGGATGTTTTTGTCTGTTTTATGGTCCCACTTTTGTGCATTCGTTGCTCTTCTACAAAGTAGAACATGTTGGCTGTTTTTTGGTCCCATGCAATGCCCCATGCATTGATTACTCTTCTACATTTGAACATTGATTCTGGAGCGTTGGGGTAGTCAGTCCAACCATGATGGCAAAACATTACATCTCTGGTTGCAAACTTAGAAGGCTAACCTTTAACGTTATCATTGCCTTTGGGCTATTTTTCACTTGTACCCCTCAAAAATATCCAGTCTATACCCCTGAGGTCCCACATATATGCATTTGGGGTTTCCCTTCCTCTGGAACCTTTGCTCCCACTTTGTGTTTTTGGGGTTTCCACATGAACATTTGAACATTTATTCTGTAGCCCAAAAACAACATCTCTAGTTGCATAGTTGGTAGGTCAACGTTTAACCTTTTTGTTGCCTGTGGGCTTATTATTCACCACTCCTACCCCCTTCAGTACCATACCCCCCCCCCCCCCCAGAAATACTCTTTATACTCTAGTGCAATGGAATGGGTTATAGTCTTATATTGGCATTTCAAATTACCCACTTTACATAATGGGAAACCCAGCGAAGAACCCTTTTCCCTTCAACAATGGTAAAAATGTTCACTAAGATGCACAAGCTCTTTGGTTCCTTAATGGTATGGGAGATGGTTGGCAGGAAGTTTACAGGTCAACCTTCAACCTTTTTATTGACTATACACTTCTCTTCATTTCCAGGAGAGTTAATGTTTGCAAGCCCAGGCTGTGTGTACCCCAGGGAATGGGCCCGTGTTCACTGACTTCCAGGCTAAGTAAACTATGGTAATTAGAAATCATTATTTCACAGTAAACCCTCTCTGCATAACCAGATGTAATTTTCTGAGCAAATAATGGATCCGAGGTTTAATGAGCCAGGAATTAGTCAATAGGTTCAAACATGATATTGTGCTCTCTACTATTAACATCTAAGTCTCGGGATCCCAGAGTCCCAGAGTTGTATCTTTCTCTGTAGCTGCAAGGGCATTGTGAATTTAATATTAGCACCGGAGTTCAGAGGTAAGGGTTTAAGAATGGACTGGTGTATCGGATTATTGAACACATTAAGCATTTCCAGAATACTTTTTCCTTGCCTACGTACATTAATATCTCCAGAACAGAGGCAGATAGTAATATGCACTACAGTGTGTTAACATCCTTATATATATAGTTCACATGGAGACACCAATGTAAGGAACGTTCTTCTCACTAAACACCAATGTAATGGGGCACTTTTCCTGCTGACCTCCTATGTAAGGAGAGATGTCTACTGAAATGTCTACTCTTCTACAAGTTGGAGAACCCCAGGACATGTTGGCTGTTTTATGGTCTAACATAATGGTGTGGGGGTATGAAGAAGCACTAGATGTCTAAGCCCTTGTACATGCGGTCGGAGATTCCGACGGAATGTGTCCTATCGGACCGCTTTGTCGGATATTCCGACTGCGTGTACTATTAACATCTAAGTCTCGGGATCCCAGAGTCCCAGAGTTGTATCTTTCTCTGTAGCTGCAAGGGCATTGTGAATTTAATATTAGCACCGGAGTTCAGAGGTAAGGGTTTAAGAATGGACTGGTGTATCGGATTATTGAACACATTAAGCATTTCCAGAATAGTTTTTCCTTACCTACGTACATTAATATCTCCAGAACAGAGGCAGATAGTAATATGCACTACAGTGTGTTAACATCCTTATATATATAGTTCACATGGAGACACCAATGTAAGAAACGTTCTTCTCACTAAACACCAATGTAATGGGGCACTTCTCCTGCTGACCTCCAATGTAAGGAGAGATGTCTACTGAAATGTCTACTCTTCTACAAGTTGGAGAACCCCAGGACATGTTGGCTGTTTTATGGTCTAACATAAGGATGTGGGGGTATGAGGAAGCACTAGATGTCTAAGCCCTTGTACACACGGTCGGAGATTCTGACGGAATGTTTCCTATCGGACCTTTTGTCGGATATTCCGACTGTGTGTGGTCTGCATCAGACTGTTTCCGTCGGAATATCCGACGGACCAACTTTTCCAACATGCCGGTAAAATTTTCCAGCAAAATGCTCCGATCGGACATACTCCGATCATGTGTAGCCTACTCCGACGGACAAAGTGGCACGCATGCTCAGATCAAATTCCTAGACCAAAGCTATTGGCTACTAGCCTGAACGTAGTCCTGTCGTAACGAAATAATGTCATCATGTTATGTACAATCGGGTTTTCCGACAACTTAGTCCGACCGTGTGTATAAAACATCACTTCCGGACCTCTCCCGGAATTAATCCATCGGAATTACTCTGACGGATTTGGTAGTCGGAATCTCCGACCGTGTGTACAAGGGCTAAGTCAGATGGATGGATTGAGGCTTGTGTTTTCATGATTACAAGTGTTATAGGGAAGAGTCTCTGTGTTGGCTCAACTTGTGAAAAGCCCCTGTGGTGGTTGGAATTTAGAAATGTGACAGATAATCAAACGTTCCAAGACTTTCGATTATAAAAAGAGCAAACACATTGCAGAGAATGCTCTACTTCTTCAGGGCTAAAAAAAGAGTTAGTCTATGGGTGCTGCAGTGAATATTGGGGGCTGTGAATGGTGTTTGGGGTGTTGGGCTGTAGTTGTTGACCTGGGGTTGAGCAATCAATCTGTAGTTTGATTGCTTACTTGTGTCTCAAGATATCTGTTGGATGTTTTTATTTACACAAAGCTACAAATAAAATAAAGCTTTCTCATTAGGCAGTGGTGGACTATACATTACTATGCTGCTCATCCACTAATACAAGATTCAGGTTAGTTTAAAGTGCCATTCTTCCTTACCTGGCTACCAGTGTCCTCCAATTTTTCTCTTACTGGCCACCAATGTATGAGGCATTTTCGATCCTCTGCACATCAATATAATAATAACTATTATTTTATATTTATAAAATTTATATATTTTTTTATTTTACAGGATTTGTATAGCGCCAACAGTTTGTGCAGCACTTTATGTTAGGCCAAACAGTACAGTTATAATACAATTCAACACAGGAGGAATCCGAGGGCCTTACTCTTTAGAGCTTACAATCTAAAAGGGAGGGTTATTCTTCTCTCACTGTTCATCAGTATAAGGGGGCATGCTTCCTTTCGATATACACCAATGTAAGAGGGCATGCTTCCATCTGCTGACCACCAATGTATATGAGCATTCCTCCTTCTGCTGAACACCAATTTTAGCAATTATTGTTTTATACTTATGCCGCGTACACACGGTCAAACTGTTTGACGTACTTAGTCCGTTGAAACACATTTCAGCGGACAATCCGCTCGTGTGTGGGCTTCAGCGGACTTTTTCAGCGTGCAGTCCGGAGTAGAAAGAATTTCGGTTTTTCCCAAAAATCTGTCCGTCATACTTTGGTTTCAGCGGACAATACGGTCGTCAGTATGCTAGTTCGACGGACTAAGAATGGCGCATGCCCAGAAAGGATTTACACGGCGGAAGGGTGCTTTGCTGTGTCTTGGACTTCCTATTTCTAGTCCGTCGTACGTGCTGTACACGTCATCGCGCAAGCTTTCGACGGACTGTTTGTGTATCCGTGTGTGGTCAAGTCCGTTCAGTGGAAACTACGACGGATTGTCTGTCGGATTGTATGACGAACTAAGTACGCCATACAATCCGCTCGTGTGTACGCGGCATTACCAGCAGCATTTTTCCCAAAAATCTTCTATAGGAGGGGTATTGAATTAAAATTTAGGGAGGTGCGATCAGTAAATTTTCTTCCAGCAGAGGTCTGAAGGTCCTTCACACCACAGCCCCCTTACTCTTGCATCACAATCCCGTTTTTACATCAGTGTCCTCTGTAATGTTCTGTACCCATTTCACATCACCCCCCCCCCCCCCCCCCCAGCACTGTCCCCTACAGCAGTGTCATCAGCCCCTCTCACATCAGCCCTCCCCCACACGACAGTGTCTTCTGCCCCTCTCATCACCCCCCCCCCCCACAGCAGTGTCATTTGTCCCTCTCACATCACACTCCACAGCATTATCCTCTGCCCCTCTCACATCACCCCCCACAGCAGGCAGTGCCCCCTGCCCCTCTCACCCCCCCCCCCCCACAGCAGTGTCCTCTGCCCCTCTCACATCACCCCCCACAGAAGGCAGTGCCCCCTGCCCCTCTCACATCACCCCCACAGCAGTGTCCTCTGCCCCTCTCACATCACCCCCCACAGCAGGCAGTGCCCCCTACCCCTCTCACATCACCCCCCCACAGCAGTGTCCTCTGCCCCTCTCACATCACGCAGTGTCCTCTGCCCCTCTCACATCACGCAGTGTCCTCTGCCCCTCTCACATCACCCCCCCCCCCCCCACAGCAGTGTCCTCTGCCCCTCTCACATCACCCCCCACAGCAGTGCCCTCTGCCCCTCTCAGATCACCCCCCACAGCAGACCCCTCTACCACTCTCACATCACCCCCCACAGCAGTGTCCTCTGCCCCTCTCACATCACCCCCACAGCAGTGCCCTTTGCCCCTCTCAGATCACCCCCAGAGCAGTGCCTTCCTCCCCTCTCACATCACCCCACAGCAGTGTCCTCTGCTCCTCTCACATCACCCACCCACAGCAGTGTCCTCTGCCCCTCTCACATCACCCCCACAGCAGTATCCTCCTTCCCTCTCACATCACCCCCCACAGCAGTGTCCTCTGCCCCTCTCACATCACCCCCACAGCAGTATCCTCCTTCCCTCTCAGATTCACCCCCCACAGCAGTGTCCTCTGCCCCTCTCACATCATCCCCCCCCCACAGCAGTGTTCTCAGCCCCCTCACATCACCCCCCTCCCCACAGCAGTGTCCTCTGCCCCTCATCACCACTCCCCCACTGCAGTGTCCTCTGCCACCTCACATCACCCCCCACAGCAGTGCCCTCTGCCCCTCTCACATCACCCCCCACACCAGTGTCCTCTGCCCCTCTCACATCACCCCCCCCACAGCAGTGTCCTCTGCCCCTCTCACATCATCCCCCCCCCCCCACAGCAGTGTTCTCTGCCCCCTCACATCACCCCCTCCCCACAGCAGTGTCCTCTGCCCCTCATCACCACTCCCCCACTGCAGTGTCCTCTGCCACCTCACATCACCCCCCCCCCCCACAGCAGTGTTCTCTGCCCCCTCACAGCACCCCCCCACAGCAGTGCCCTCTGCCCCTCTCACATCACCCCCACACCAGTGTCCTCTGCCCCCTCACATCACCCCCCCCCCCCACAGCAGTGTCCTCTGCCCTTCATCACCACCCAACCCCCCCCCCCACAGCAGTGTCCTCTGCCCCTCTCACATCATCCCCACGGCAGTGTCCTCTGCCACCTTAATATCACACCCCCTCAACAGCACTGCCCCCCCTTCCCCCCTATAGCAGTGCTCTCTGTCCCTTTACACCCCCTCCCATAGCAAGGCTCTCTGTCCCTTTCCATCACCCCCCACAGTAGGTCTCTTTGCCCCTTTACATCACGCCCCCCCCCCACAATAGTGACCTCTGCCCTTTACTTCACCCCATAGTCCTTTCCACCCCTCTTCACACACAGTAACATGCCCTGCCCCTTTACGTCACATCCCAGTAGTCCTTTCTACCCCCTGGGTCTGGATGGGACAGTGACTCAGTCTGGACCACAGTCCGCCATTTAGTGATGCCTGTGCTATAGAATGGGGCAATTTATCTACCACTGACCACAAAAATAAGGGGACACTTCCATTCCCACTTACCACCAAATATAATCAGAAATTCTTGTGTCCTTTTTCGACTAGCTACCAATTGACACTGGTCTTTTATTAGAAAAGGGCGGCCATCAGTGTCAAATTGGCACTGTTAGAAAGGGTACATATTCCACCACAAACCACCAATAAGTAAAAAGGAATACATAGGTGACAACCCCGGAGTCCGTTTAATAAATGTCACTGTCACAGCTGACAGTTCGCCTGAGTGGACAGAAAAACCGCAGCGTTGGCCCTTTTTGCTTTGTATTGACATTTTACTGCTTCCGTGCAATTCCTCTCCTAAAGAATAAAGATTAATTGCTGATGATAAAACTTTCAGCTCATGTAATGTTTGAACATGACCTGAAATGGAGCTGGAAACAAGGCTTTGGAAATGTAACTTTGGTTAACTTTCCCCCGTAGAAGCCCCCGAAGGGCACTTTTATTTTCTGAATCACAGGTTAAAAATTAGATAGTAAACTGCACAATTTAGCGAAAAATGTCCAAGTGATTGAAGTAAAGCAGAAAAAAAAATAAAAAAATAAACCAGAGGAAAGACAAATGACTATCATAAAACTAAAGAGTGTGAACATTTGAGCATATAAAAGTACCGATGCTTGTACACTGTTTAATACAAATGGTATACTGTATGTATTCCTCACCCGGGACCGATGTAGCCCAAGTCTTCCTTGGCCCTTTGTAGACATGACCAAACATTTAACTCTCACAGTGCAAGGGCAGCCCCACTTCAAGGGGGCATTTTTTTTCCTTTTCCCCAAATTGTATAAAACAAAAATAGTAAAAGAAAAATATAATAATAAAATACAATTGTAAAAAAAATAATAAAAAAATTGACACCAGTGGTGGAACTACTAGGGCCGCAAAAAATAAAAATAACATAAAACTACTGGCACCAGTGGCGGAACTACTAGGGTTGCAAAGGTCACACTTGTTGACCAGGCCCTGGTGTTCAACCACAATGGGGGGGGGGGGGGGCCGGGATGGCAGGAAGATGGTCTACTACAGGACATGTGAAAGGGTTCCACTGTGGGACCATAATAAAGGGCAGTAGGAAGAGCCCCAGTCGGGGATTAGGGGGGCCCTTTATGGTTTCTTGCACCAGGGCCCTGAAGGGTTCAACTTTTTTTTTTTAAATCAGAAAGAATTTATTGAAATACTAGTAAACTTGAGGACTTTAGGTTGCCCTTTTTAGGGGGTGGGAGAGAGATTTGGATCGAACCTTTATGGAAGAGCAGTGTACTAATATAATACATTTGAGTCGTCAATCTGCATACGAATGCAGGAGACAAATTTTAAGGTTCTATCTCGGTGGTATTGCACCCCGGCATTTCTAAATAGATGCTGCCTGGAGGTATCAGATAATTGTTGGCACTGCGGGGGGAGGGAAGGAGGGGACGTTAATGCACATTTTCTGCCCTAAATTAGAGAACTTTTGGAAGGAAGTCCGGAGAATTGCTCAAAAATTTAGCGATCAGGAGATTCCAGAGGATCCATCTTTCTTCCTATTACAAGATACTAAAATCCCAGTTAGAGCATATAAGCAATCTATTCTATGTCACCTGCTGAATGCAGCCAAAGCATGTATTCCACACACATGGAAGCAGACGCAACCACCAACGGTAGGATTGTGGCTTAAAAGAGTAGAACAATTGAACCTTATGGAGGATTTGGTTTGGACATCCCGGCAAAAACGAGGGATATATCCTGTTCTCCATGGAATCTTTTCATTAATACAGAAGAGGGAAAAACCCTTATGCCCCATACACACGGTCGGACGTTCCGACCACAAAATCCGTAAAGGACTTTTTCCGACGGATTTTGGTCGAAACTTGTCTTGCATACACACACGTTCGCACAAAGTTGTCGGAAAATCCGATCGTTCGGAACGCGGTGACGTACAACACGTACAACAGGACTATTAAGAGGCCAGTAGCCAATAGCTTTCGTCTCCAAATGTTTTCTGAGCATGCGTGGCACTTTGTGTGTCGGAATTCTCTACACACGATCGGAAAAAGTCAGATCAGATTTTAGATCCCGCTCTCAAACTTTTTCCGTCGGAAATTCCGGCCAGAAAAAGTCCGATAGAGCCCACACACCATCGGATTTTCCGACAACATAATCCGATCAGACATTATAGACGTGTATCCCAATGACTGAAAGTAAAAGATGCGGCTAGTAGATTTTTGGTAAAGGAGGAGGCTGGACTGGGGGGAGGGGGGGGATGTGGGGTAGAGGAGGAGGAGAGGAGAGGAGAGGTTTTTTTTTACACTTACACTTCAGGAATATATACCGTATTTATCGGCATATAACACTCGCATTCATTTTAAGAGGGAAGTTTCAGGAAAAAAACCTTACATTTAAAAAAAGGAACTTTGAAGCAAAATAAAGGTCGGTGCCCATCTGCAGCCTCACCATTGCCATCAATGCAGCATGATCAATGCCCACCTGCAGCCTCACGATTGCCATCAATGCAGGGACAGGGATGGGGGGCGGGGACGAGCACCGACAGCTTGCATACAACGAGAATCTCCTATGATAGACAGAACAGTGGTCCAATGGCTTCCCAGGAGACAGGACTTCCTATTACAGAGGCCGCCAAGTATACAGATTTTCACTGTATGTAATCTGACGGCGCTCATCCCTCCGCCCCTCCCTGTCCCCTCCGAGGCAGCGAAAATTGTAGTATTGCCGTATAACATGCACATGCTATTTGCAGCCAATTTTCATGGTGAAAAAATGAGTGTTATACGCCAATAAATAGCATATAGACATGCATAATATGTTTTAATTTGATGTTAATAATGTGTATGCCTTTCTTCCTCTTAAAACCAATAAAATATTAAATGAAAAAAAAAAATAATAGTAAACTTACAGTTCAACAAATCAGGTTTCACATCAGATATTAGCATAGAAGGTTCAACACATCATTAGCACAATCCACTAGTTCAAGGGAAAGTTGCAGTATATCTCTACTGGTCCCTGCCCCCCCCCCCCCCATTCCGCCCTTTTACTCCCACCCCCCTTTAACTAGCTTCCAACACCGATAGGTGTAAGTAGAAGTGTACTCAAAAAACAAAAGCACTGCTCATACATTTGCAGTAGGGATCACTCATCTCGTCATGTAAACAGTCTGTCTAGTACCAACTCCACTGGGCTCAGGCCAGGAGTATCCAGCCATAGGGACCATAGGGTATTGAATTTTTCAGGATGACCCCCAATGCTGGAAGATATATTTCTCCAACCGCAGGGTGTCCCCCATTTGAGTTATCCATTCTTTCAGAGTTTGGGGCTCCGTCCCCCTCCAGTGTTTGAGAATGAGCTTACGTGCCTGGAATAGTGCTCTGGCCATTGCTTGCTTGGGATGTGCTCAATTGAGACATCGTCCAATATTCCCAAGATGCATGGCTTGGGGTCCATCGGCACATAAACCTGAAATGCTTTATTAATGGTAGCAGCAACCCAATAAAGATGTAACTTGGGGCAGTGCCACAACAGGTGTGGAAGGTTTAACTTTAATTCTTGGTTGTACATGTAACTGGGGTATGGCAGAAGTATGTTCTATGTATGAAAAGGTGCCCCTCTTTCTTATCTCAGAAAGTTTAGGAACACTGGATAGAGCGAGAGCGTCAAGATTATAACGTAAGTCCGGGACATTTTCATTTTGCACAATTCAACGTATGGTATAATAAAGGTAGATGGGACTCTTAAGGCAAAATATTTGACTGCACATGTTGGCTGATACAACTGTAAATAGAATTCTTCTCTCATCAATACCACAATATAAGCCTTTAGATATCAATCAGATGTAGTCATGCCCATAGAGGTGTTTCTATAAGACGTTCTAACCCAACATGCAGGGGCATACATACAGGGGTTGCAGGGGTCGAAATTGCGACCCGGCCCCATGCTCCAGGGGCCCTGTGCAGCTCCCCTGCATGCCTGAATAGGAGGGGCGGCAGAGGTGGTAAATAGAGGAACCAGTCCCCTCCATTTTCCTCCTGAAGCCTTTCAGCTGACTCTGTTCATTCATAACGGAAGTATAGTAAACTGTGACTGAACGGGAAGCTCTGTACAGAGCTATTCCTGTCTATTCATTGTAAAGCTCCAGAGATGGAGATTGAGGGCTGTGCCCTCAATCTCCTTTATCTGTATCAAAGGTGAAACATCAGAGGTCTGTGTAGACCCCTGATATATCAACAAAGCCCCCCAACGGGGCTCCTAAAAAAAATTGTAAAACAATTATTAAAAAATTAAATTGTAAAAAAATAAAAATAAAATAAAATGGTAAAAATAATATAAAAAAAATAAAAAAATTAAAAAACTGACACCAGTGGTGGAACTACTAGGGTCCAGGCCAGTGACCAGGCCCTGGCGTTCTGCCACCATAGGGGGCCCCAACATTGCTGAAAGGGGGCCCGCTACAGAACATGTGAAAGGGTACTGCTTCGGGACCGTAATAAAGGGCCACGCAATGGAAGTAAAGGCCCCAGGAAACAGTGGGAAGGGCCCCGTCCCAGGATTAGGGGGGCCCTTTATGGTTTCTTGCACCGGGGCCCTGAAGATTTTAGTTACGCCTTTTCCAAAGTGTTTCAGGTGTTTCTTCATCAAGGGTAAGGCAATTTGGATATATTGCATGAGAGAGGGGGAGAAAGAGAGCGTGTCTAGACTAGTTTTCTAGACCAGGGTGGCTGGTCAGAACGCCTTGGAGTGACTGGTATTACTGCATTGCTGTGTTCATATACTCATGGAAATTGTCTCTGAGTCCTTGTATGCATTTCATTCTCCACATGCCTGTCCAGATATTTTGCCGGGTCAACAGACTGGAATGATTTTATCTCTACAAGGCTGATAAGTACCTACAGTATCTCTCTCATGTGATATATCCACGTTGCTTTACCCCTGATGACAATCTGTTTGGAACGTGTTGAAATTATAGGAACGTTATAACCCAACGCATTTCAATTGGTTCTTCATCAGGGGTAAGGCCATTTTTATATATCACTTATGAGAGCGTCCACTCCCTAGACTAGTATTCTAGACCAGTGTGACTGGTCAGGACTCCGGGGAGCGACCGGCATTGTGTTCATATATTCATGGAAATCGTCATTGGGTCCTTGCATGCATTTCATTCTCCACGTGCCTGTCCAGATGTTTTCTTGGGTTTACAGACTGAAATCATTTTTTTTTTTAATTGTATTTTTTTACATACCTGATAAGTATCTAGTGCTGGCGTGTATTATATCCACGTTGCTTTTTCCTTGACGAAATTCTGCTTTGATTATGTTGGGCTTAGAACGTTTTATCAGAAAATCTCTATGGTCATATAAACTAAAATGTGTGCAAAAATGTTCTGCACTTGGTGTTAAATCCTCATCTAAAATGAATTAAAAACATAAAGAAAATGAACTAAAATAAAAATAACAGTAATACCGGCACTCACTGGTATCTAAATATATTAACATCTAGATCAGAAATGTTTCTCTTTTTATTTTTTATTTTTTTTTAAATGACACATTCTTTTTGACCCCAGATCTCACATTTAAGAGGTCCTATCATGCTTTTTTTCTATTACAAGGGATGTTTACATTTCTTGTAATAGGAATAAAAGTGACACTTTACAAAAAAAAACGAGTAAAAATATAAAATAAAAGGTAACGTAGTGCCTGCATATGAAAACAGTGTTCAAACCACACATGTGAGGTATCCCTGCGATCGGTAGAGCGAGAGCAATAATTCTAGCCCTAGACCTCCTCTATAACTTAAAACATGCAACCTGTAGAATTTTTTAAATGTCGCCTATGGAGGTTTGTAAGGGTAAAAGTTTGTCGCCATTCCACGAGCAAAATGTAAACGCGCCCCCATCCCGCCAAGCTCACATGCAGAAGCGAACGCAATCTGTGAGTAGCGCCCGCATATGAAAACGGTGTTCAAACCACACATGGAAACGTTTTTCTCCATTCCGCGACGGGCACAATTTTGAAGCGTGACATGTTGGGTATCAATTTACTTGGTATAACGTTATCTTTCACAATATAAAAAAAAAAAAAATTGGGCTAACTTTACTGTTTGTCTTATTTTTTAATTTAAAATAAATGTATTTTAAAAAAGTGCACTTCTAAGACCGCTGTGCAAATACGGTGTGACAGAAAGTTTTGCAATGACCGCCATTTTATTCTCTAGGGTGTTATAAAAAAAATGTATAATGTTTGGGGGTTCTAATTAATTTTCTACCGAAAAAAAACTGTTTTGAACTTATAAACAACCCATCTCAAAAAGAGGCTTGGTCCCTAACCCTTTAAAGTCCACATTTTTCAATGAGTTAGCGTGACTCAAAATGTGCGCTACCAGAATGTTAAAGAGTTAAAGTGGTGTTCCACCCCAAAAAACAAAAAATCATAAATGTGCATGAAATCAATAAAAAAAATAAAAAATTGGAGAATTGCTGTTGCTATGTGGTCCCTCGAAATCTGCCTCCTTCAGTGCCTGGCCTCCTGACGTCACTTCCCTTGGCGCCTCCGCTCGCTACTGCTCCTGGGAGATGTGTGTCATCATTTCCTAGGAGGCAGTGGGCAGCGCCGAGGGCTAGGTTGCCATAACGATGGGGCGGGCACTTTCCGATGATGCCACCCTTTGTTATGGCAAACCTGTATACTTTACAGCGTGCTACGGCGCATTACTGTGCATGTGCGAGAACTGGGTTGGTGCATGCTGGTCACTCAGCTGCACCAGATCCCGGAACTAAATGCTTGTGGCCTACAAGCAAAATTAGAACGTTCATGATGAAAATGTATAAGTTGCTTTTTTTTATAATAAAACGGACATCGTGATTCTTGTGAAACAACAAATTTGTGTAATACATTTTGATTACATCATCTTTGTCATTTAATCACAAAAAAAAAAAGTTTTATATATTGGAACACCGCTTTAAGTGGTTAATATACCATGAGTTATTACAGGGATGTTGGCACAACTTTACATTGCGGGAGGCCGACATGTTTCCCGAGCTCAATGCTTCCCCTTTCTTCATCAGGGCTTGGGTGCTGATAGTTAATAGGGAGAATACTAGACAACAAATTATAAAATAAAGCACAGCTTTATCTCATTTGGGTTGGTTGTTAGGCAGCAAACCACTCAGACAGTTGGGAGGTATGACAAACAGAAAAGACCTGTGCCGTGATATCTGGTGCACCTAGCTGGCTGGTAGACGCTACATCATTTATAATTGCGGTAGACGACTGAACAAAGTTTTGGGATAATGTGACTTAGAGCGATCTTTTTTTTAAGCACTGCTCTGTTACATTATTACACGGCTCCCCGGAGAATTGACAAGAAACTTTGTATCGTCTGTAAACAATTCCTTCTACTGCTTCCACGTATCCGGGGTCCCCAGTTCCAGCGAAGCACCGAGACCCTCTACTCTGCCAGAGATAACGGGAGGAATGTGATTGACTCTCCGAGGATTTGCCTGTTCTGACTTTCTGTCATATTTGCATCTGATCAACATATCATTGTCAGTTATGGGATGTTGTCTAATGTAGCAATTTTACCCCCCCCCTCGCCCCCCCACCCTCCGGTGTGGTTCTCTTGCTGTTTATGCACCGCTCTTGGAATCCTTGCCTACAGATCCCCTGAGATCTTGTGTCTTCCCATCTCACATAATAAGCATCTCCGAGGACGGTCGGAGTATGAGAGGCGATACGACACAGACAGGGAAGCAGACAAGACAGGCAGCTGAATGCTGGAGGGGGGCAGAGGAACACAGTGTGCCAACGTCACTAAAGAACAGACAGGCGAGGACACAAGTGTAAGAGGAAGGCAAGACGGGGATGAAAAATAGGCAATAATTGGAAGATGATTCTTCTGGAGAAGACAGAGCCAGGCAGACTGAAATAAACAAGGACAAGAAGTGGGTTACAGTCACATCTGTTTTTTTTTTTTTTTTTTTTTTTTACTTCTTGCCATTGTTAAAATGCTAGTTTTAAGGATAAAAGTTCTAGCTCTAGGGACAAAATTGCTAGCTCTAGGGTTCAAAGTGCTACATCTAGAGATAAAAGAGCTAGCTCTAGGTCAAAAATCATAGCACTAGGGAAGAAAGTGCTAGATCCACGGTCAAAAGTGCTTTCTCAAGGTTTGAAAGTGGTCGTTCTAGAGATGAAAATGCTAGCTCTTGGGACAAAAGTTCTAGCCGTAGGGACAAACGTGTTAGCTCTAAGGATGAAAGTTCTTTCTTTAGTGTCGAAAGTGTATAATCTAGTGAGGAAAGTGCTAGCTCTAGTTTGGAAAGTGCTATCTCTAGGGATAAAAGTGCTAGCTCTAGGGTCGAATGTGCTAGCTCTAGGGATGAAAGCGATAGCTCTAGGGTCGAATGTGCTAGCTCTAGGGATGAAAGCGATAGCTCTAGGGTCGAATGTGCTAGCTCTAGGGATGAAAGTTATACAGTAGCTCTATACTCAAAAGTGCTAGATCTAGGGACTAGCATTTCCAACAATAGAGCTAACACTTTTTTTCTTGAGAGCTAGCATTTTCAACCCTAGAGCTAGCACTTTCTTCCCTAGAGCTAGCATTTTCTTCATACAGCTATCACTTTTAATCCTAAAGCCAGCATTTTGTTACCTAGCGCTAGCACCTTTGACCCTAGAGATAGAACTTTTGACCCTAGAGCTAGCATTTTCAACAATAGAGCTAGCTCTATAGTAGAAAGTGGCAGATCTAAAGACAAAAATTGTTAGCGCTAGGTAAGAAAGTGCTAGCTCTAGGGTTGAAAATGCTAGCTCTCAAGACAAAAGTGCTAGCTCTAGGGTTGAAAATGCTAGCTCTAGGGAAGAAAGTGCTAGCTCTAGGGTTGAAAATGCTAGCTCTAGAGTCAAAAGTGCTAGCTCTAGGGTCGAATGTGCTAGCTCTAGGGATAAAAGTGATAGTTTTAGATTCAAAAGTGCTAGATCTAGGGGACAAAGAAAGTGTTAGCCATAGGGACAAAAGTGCTAGCTCTATAGTACAAGGTGTCAAAAGTTCTAGCTCTAGGGTCAAAATTGCTAGCGCTAGGTAATAAAATGCTGGCTTTAGGATTAAACATGTTAGCTGTATGAAGAAAATGCTAGCTCTAGGGTTGAAAATGCTAGCTCTCAAGACAAAATTGCTAGCTCTATTGTTGAAAATGCTAGCTCTAGGGTCAAAAGTGCTAGCTCTATTGCTGAAAATGCTAGCTCTAGAGTCAAAAGTTCTAGCTCTAGGGTCAAAAGTGCTAGCGCTAGGTAATAAAATGCCGGCTTTAGGATTAAAAGTGATAGCTGTATGAATAAAATGTTAGCTCTAGGGAAGAAAGTGTTAGCTTTAGGGAAGAAAGTGATAGCTCTATGGTTGAAAATGTTAGCTCATGAAACAAAAGTGCTATCACTAGGAAAGGAAGTGTTTCCTCTAGGGCCAAAAGTGCGAGGTCTAGGGAAGAAAGTGCAAGCTCTAAAGAAGAAAGCTTTAGCTCTAGGGTCAAAAGTGTTAGCTCTAGAAAAGAAAATTCTAGCTCTAGAGAAGAAAGTGCTGGTTATAGGGTTGAAAGTACTAGCTTTAGGGATGAAAGTGATAGTTATAGGGTCAAAAGTAGTGATGGACGAACTTCCGACGGGACGTTTCGCGAAAGCGAAATGCGAACGGACCCAAACGTTCGCGAAACCGAACGTTCGCCGCGGGCCCCATTGACTTCAATGGGAGGCGAACTTTGCAAACCTTCATGTCGAATTTGCGGCCACGTGGTAATTATTAGGGGGTAAAACGTAGTCCCACCATCTGGACAATGACATAATACATGTATGAGGTGAATTTGGGATCGATAACTACAAGCATTTTTATTTTATTTGGGAAATTGTTCTAACAATTCAGGACTATGGAGCTAATGAAGGCAATGGAGGAGAGGGAAGGTCAGGGACCAGGGTAGGCAAAGAAGAGGGTGCAGGAGATGATCACCAGCAGCGTGACATACCGGAATGACACATGCACCGTGATAGAGGCATCTGACAGCAGCACCGTAATACAGAGCACTGACAGCAGCACCGTGACATACAGCGCTGACAGCAGCACCGTGACATACAGCGCTGACAGCAGCACCGTGACATACAGCGCTGACAGCAGCACCGTGACATACAGCGCTGACAGCAGCACCGTGACATACAGCGCTGACAGCAGCACCGTGACATACAGCGCTGACAGCAGCACCGTGACATACAGCGCTGACAGCAGCACCGTGACATACAGCGCTGACAGCAGCACCGTGACATACAGCACTGACAGCAGCACCGTAAGCAGCCCCAGGAGGAAGTCAGCACAGCACAGGGATGGTGTGATCCCCTCATAATAAGAACCCCCAGGAGGAAGTCAGCACAGCACAGGGATAGTGTGATCCCTTCATAATAAGAACCCCCAGGAGGAAGTCAGCACAGCACAGGGATATCATAAGCAGCCCCAGTAGAAATATGACACCGCTCAACCTCTTCAAAGAGGAGGGTAGGGGCATATAGTACGGTGTGCTTTTTTGGGTCAAGGAAGTGAGCCAAATGAATTAAGAAGGTCTGTGTGCTTGATTAAAAAAATAGTTTATAGACATATACATGGTCTACTGGTCACATGTGTTGAATTCCTCCGAGATCCATGCCTCATTCATTTTTAGAAATGTGAGGTAGTTAACACTGTGGTGAGCTAGGCGAGTACGCTTATCGGTCACAATCCCCCCTGCTGCGCTGAACGTCCTTTCGGACAGGACACTGGATGAGGGGCAAGCCAACAGTTCGATTGCAAATTGGGCAAGCTCTGGCCAGAGGTCAAGCCTGCCCACCCAGTAGTCTAGGGGTTCATCACTCCTCAGAGCGTCCACATCGGCCGTTAACCCAATGTAGTCGGACACCTGACGGTCTAGGCGTTCCCTGATGCTGGATCCGGATGACACCTGTCGATGGGTCGGCTGAAAGAATGACCTCATATCCGAAGTCACCAACACATCTTCAAACCGGCCTCTTCTTGCAGGCGCTGTTGGATTGGTACCCGCAAATCCTTCTCTGGGAGTGGGAATTGCTCCTCTGCCAGCGCACGCAAAAGCAGAATGCAGCATTTCTCGAAGCAAGGCCTGGAAGTGCTGCATTCTGACAGCCCTCTGCGACGGCGGTAACATTTCCGCCATTTTGTGTTTGTACCGGGGGTCTAAGTACGTTGCCACCCAGTACTGGTCCTTGACCCTCATGCTTTTTATACGGGGGTCCCTATTAAAACACTGGAGCATGAAGGCCCCCATTTGCACTAAAGTGGAAGCGGTGTGGTGGCCTGGCTCCTGCTCATCATCCAGGATAATGTCGTCCTCTTCATTCTCCTCTCCCCATCCTCGCACAACAGGGATCCCAGAAAGGTTTAAAGCATGCTCTTCTTGCTCCTGCTCATCCGCCCCGGCACCATCCTCCTCTGACTCCTCATCAGACTCCTGTTGTTGACTTGTCTCAGATAGAGTAGCCCCCCCTGGGAATTCATCCAGCATTGCGACTTCCTCATCTTCCCGCTCCTGCTCCTCCACAGCCTGATCAATGACACGACGCAATGCACGCTCCAGAAAGAAGGCATAAGGTACCATGTCACTGATGGCGCCATGGCTGCGACTGACCAGTTTGGTGATCTCCTCAAATGGCCGCAGAAGTCTGCATGTGTCGCGCATGAGCAGCCACTGGCGCGGTGAAAAAAAACCCAGCTCCCCAGAACCGTTTCTTTCGCAGAGTTCATACAGGTAGACGTTAACTGCACGTTTCTGCTGGAGCAGCCTATCAAGCATATAGAAGGTTGAGTTCCATCGCGTCGGGCAATCGCAAATAAGACGTCTGACCGGCAGATGGTGTCGCCGCTGAATGTCAGCAAGGCGAGCCATGGCCGTGTAAGATCTTCTGAAATGGGCCGAGATTTTCCTTGCCTGCCGCAAGATGTCCTGGACCCCAGGGTATTTGACAAGGAATCGCTGCACGACCAAGTTTAAGACGTGTGCCATGCACGGCACGTGCGTGATTTTGCCCTGTTTCAATGCGCTAAGCAGATTGGCACCGTTGTCACACACCACTTTACCAACTGTCAAATTGAGCGGTGTTAGCCACTCATCTGCCTGTGAACGCAAAGCTGAAAGGAGTGCCGGGCCAGTGTGGCTCTTTGCTTCCAGGCACAACAGACGCAGCACGGCATGGCAACGTCTCACCTGGCATGTGGAATAGGTTCTGGGGAGCTTGGGCGGTGCAGTGGAAGAGACGCTAGCAGCGGAAAAGGAGGAGGCAGCTGAGGAGGAGAGGGAGGAGGATGGAGTAGGAGGAGGAGAAGAAGAGTCAGGCCTGCATGCAATCCGTGGCGGTAAAACCAAATCTACACGGGTGCCACGGGTTACATGCTTGACGGCCGTCAGAAGGTTCACCCAGTGGGCAGTAAAACTGATATACCTTCCCTGCCCGTGTTTGCTAGACCACGTGTCTGTGGTCAGATGTATCTTGGCACCGACACTGTGTGCCAGAGATACATTCACTTGCCGCTGAACATGGCCATATAGCTCTGGGATGCCCTTCTCTGAGAAATACTTCCTTCCTGGGACCTTCCATTGTGGTGTTCCAATGGCCACAAATTTGCGAAAGGCCTCCGAGTCCACCAGTTTATATGGCAGTAGTTGGCGGGCTATGAGTTCTGACAAGCCAGCCGCCAACCGTTGGGCAAGAGGGTTATCCGGCGTCATCATTTTTTTACGCTCAAACATTAGGCCCACGGAAGCCTGCCTTTTTGCAGAAAAATGTGAGCTTGGCGTGATGGAAGGTGGAGTGGAGGACAATTGTGAGGAGAGAGGAGAAGGAGAAGTAGAAGACGAGGCTGGACGGTGAGAGCCTGCAGTGTGGCTTTGTGTGTTCCGTTGCTCCCACTGGGCTCGGTGATGGCTGCTCATGTGCCTTCTTAAGGCGGTCGTCCCTAGGTGAGTATTGGGCTTACCGCGACTAACGCGTTGACTGCAAAGATTGCAGATGGCAACGCTATTGTCAGCAGCGGACACGTTAAAAAAAGCCCACACTGCGGAGCCATGTGCCGGTGTCCTGGGAGCGCCAGATGTGACCGTACATGGTCGATGACTCGCTCCTGATACATTTGCAGTCTGCTTTGTCCCTGCTGTGCAATGTAAGTCATTGCTGCTTCTCCTCCCTATCTGCTGGTCCATATCTCCCTCTGAACTCCCCTCCTCTTCCTCTCTTGTGGGCACCCACGTGACATCACTAGACACGTCATCATCAACGTCACCTTCCCCACCGCTATAAGTAGAGATCTCGGAGTAGGCAGCAACACCGGGGACCAACCTCCTCCTTGGGCTGATCTGGGTACTGGCGTCAGACTGCTGAGTAGCGCTTGTTGCTACCTCCTCTTCCTGATCCAATACCAAGAGTGGCTGCGCATCAGAAATGTCCTCTTGATATGGATCGGAAAATAATTCCAGTGACTCAAGCGGAAGGTATGTGGTGGTGGTGGTGGTGGTCGTGTTGTTGGTGGTAGTGTCTTTGGGGGTGCACATAGCAGAGAGTGAAGAAGAGGGTGCAGATCGAGAGGATGAGGAGGGTGCAGAAGAGTAAGGCTGAGCGAGCCACTCAACCAAGTCTGGTGCATCCTTTAAAGTAATTGAACGCACCTTCTGCAACTTCCCACTTTGGCTCAAGCCTGTTGCTCCTGCCCTACCCCTACCACCCCTGCGGAAGGGCCTGCCTCTTCCTCTGCCTGTCATTTTTTAAATGACCCTGTGACAAAACTCTTAGTCCCTATACCGATGAAGGACTGCTGCAGTATAGGGCAGCGGTCAGCAGTGGTGCACGTCAACCCTATCTATTGTGGACCGATAGCGGTCCTTACAGAACAGCAGACTGTACCGCACTCAAGCCTATGTACCGTAGCACCCTATACCAAGTTACCAGTCCTTATAAGAACTTTTGTGGACCAAGCAGGTTGTGTATTAGTGTTTAGCAGACTGTACGTCAGTCCCTATACCGCTGAAGGACTGCTGCAGTATAGGGCAGCGGTCAGCAGTGGTGCACGTCAACCCTATCTATTGTGGACCGATAGCGGTCCTTACAGAACAGCAGACTGTACCGCACTCAAGCCTATGTACCGTAGCACCCTATACCAAGTTACCAGTCCTTATAAGAACTTTTGTGGAACAAGCAGGTTGTGTGTTAGTGATTAGCAGACTGTACGTCAGTCCCTATACCGCTGAAGGACTGCTGCAGTATAGGTGAGCGGTCAGCAGTGGTGCACGTCAACCCTATCTATTGTGGACCTATAGCGGTCCTTACAGAACAGCAGACTGTACCGCACTCAAGCCTATGTACCGTAGCACCCTATACCAAGTTACCAGTCCTTATAAGAACTTTTGTGGACCAAGCAGGTTGTGTATTAGTGTTTAGCAGACTGTACGTCAGTCCCTATACCGCTGAAGGACTGCTGCAGTATAGGGCAGCGGTCAGCAGTGGTGCACGTCAACCCTATCTATTGTGGACCGATAGCGGTCCTTACAGAACAGCAGACTGTACCGCACTCAAGCCTATGTACCGTAGCACCCTATACCAAGTTACCAGTCCTTATAAGAACTTTTGTGGACCAAGCAGGTTGTGTATTAGTGTTTAGCAGACTGTACGTCAGTCCCTATACCGCTGAAGGACTGCTGCAGTATAGGGCAGCGGTCAGCAGTGGTGCACGTCAACCCTATCTATTGTGGACCGATAGCGGTCCTTACAGAACAGCAGACTGTACCGCACTCAAGCCTATGTACCGTAGCACCCTATACCAAGTTACCAGTCCTTATAAGAACTTTTGTGGAACAAGCAGGTTGTGTGTTAGTGATTAGCAGACTGTACGTCAGTCCCTATACCGCTGAAGGACTGCTGCAGTATAGGTGAGCGGTCAGCAGTGGTGCACGTCAACCCTATCTATTGTGGACCTATAGCGGTCCTTACAGAACAGCAGACTGTACCGCACTCAAGCCTATGTACCGTAGCACCCTATACCAAGTTACCAGTCCTTATAAGAACTTTTGTGGACCAAGCAGGTTGTGTATTAGTGTTTAGCAGACTGTACGTCAGTCCCTATACCGCTGAAGGACTGCTGCAGTATAGGGCAGCGGTCAGCAGTGGTGCACGTCAACCCTATCTATTGTGGACCGATAGCGGTCCTTACAGAACAGCAGACTGTACCGCACTCAAGCCTATGTACCGTAGCACCCTATACCAAGTTACCAGTCCTTATAAGAACTTTTGTGGAACAAGCAGGTTGTGTGTTAGTGATTAGCAGACTGTACGTCAGTCCCTATACCGCTGAAGGACTGCTGCAGTATAGGGCAGCGGTCAGCAGTGGTGCACGTCAACCCTATCTATTGTGGACCGATAGCGGTCCTTACAGAACAGCAGACTGTACCGCACTCAAGCCTATGTACCGTAGCACCCTATACCAAGTTACCAGTCCTTATAAGAACTTTTGTGGAACAAGTGAGTTGTGAATGTTTAGCAGACTGCAGCAGAAGGGCAGCAGTCAAGTATAATATCCTTTCTATATTTGGAAGAAAGAATATTATACATGTACAAGCCTATTACTGTACCACTGATACCAGTCCTGAAAAGAACCTTTGTGGAACTAATAATAACAGCAAGTCTTTAAAATTACCCTCACTGCCTGACAACACTGCTTCCTTCCTGTCCCTATACAAATTGGCAAAAAAAGAGAACGATTAGTGGTTACTGGAACAGCTCTTTTGTGGACCTTGATAGTAACAGCTAATGATGATGATGATGATGATGATGATGAAAGACTAATCTGGCTGTCCCTGTAGCATACACCGTCCTTTCCCTTTCTCTAAACTAACAAAAGACACTCAGGCTGCTGCAAGAATCAGCAGCACAGCAAACCTATCAACACCTAACACCTATACCAGTCCTGAAAAGAACTTTTGTGTACCAAATAGCTAGTGGTTTATCTCTCCCTACTCCACACAGGAACCTGTCCCTATCGTAACAGAAGAAAGAATGTAAAATGGCCACCGGATCGGGTGTATTTATAGGTTAGGGGGAATGTCCAAGTGTCCATGTGCTGTCATGTCTCAATTGGCTGTCCTGTATCACATGATAAACGTGTCACCAAAGGTTAAAGTTCTTGTATACATTAAACACGTAAGTCCGCCGCGGCGAACGACGGAAAAAGGCGTTCGAACGTGCGGACCGCGAATGTCGGAAATTCGCCGCGAAACGACCGCCGGGCGAAACGTTCGTCCATCACTAGTCAAAAGTGCTAGATCTAGGGCCAAAAGTGCTAGCTCTAGGGTTGAATGTGCTAGCACTAGCCTAGAAAGTGCTATCTCTAGGAAAGAAAGTACTAACTCCAATAATGTTACATATTATTTAAAAGACACTATGCATACCTACTGTCACGAGGGCCACGCACCTGATGTGAGACCGAAGTAGTGGGGAGGCCTCCCTTGCACCTCGGGTCCTTAAAGCCTCTGGAGATGGAGACAGAGACTTTGTGGGTACACCGAGTGTCAGGAGTGCCAAGGCTGCAGAGGACCATGCAAGCCTTATGCCGCGTACACACGGGCGGACTGAATGGCGTACTTAGTCCGTCGAAACACATTTTAGCGGACAGTCCGCTCGTGTGTGGGCTTCAGTGGACTTTTTCAGCGTGCAGTCTGGCGTACTAAGTATTTAGGATTTTTCGAAATTCTGTCCGTCGTACTTTGGTTTCAGCGGACAATCCGCTCGTCAGTAGGCTAGTTCGACGGACTAAGAATGGCGCATGCCCAGAAAGGATTTACACGGCGGAAGGGTGCTTTGCTGTGTATTGGACTTCCTATTTCTAGTCCCGTCGTACGCGCTGTACACGTCATTGCGCAAGCTTTCGACGGACTGTTTGGGTATCCGTGTGTGGTCAAGTCCATTCAGTCGAAAGTATGACGGACTGTCCGTCGGATTGTACGACGGACTAAGTACGCCATACAATCCGCTCGTGTGTACGCGGCATTAGTCCGCGATCCGAGCCGATGTCAAGTCCAGTTGGGAACGAAGCATAAAAGGGTTAATCAGGAGAAGAATGGTCGAGATCCAAGCCGAGGTCGGTTCCAATCTGGCAGCTGAGTACAAAAGGGGCAAAGAAGTAGAATGGTTAAGGTACAAATCCGAGGTCAAAGGCAAGCAGCAATCAATAGTAGTCAAACAGGTTTCCAGGTCACAACAGGTTCAGACAGATCACACACTAGCACAGGAACAAGGGGGGACTGAAGAAAATCCAGCAATTTGGCAGTATCTGGGCTGGGCTTATATAGGGAAGTTTGAGGTCACTTCCTCTGCGCCTCCTAGGCATTTTCCCACCTTTTTCCATCAGGTTGATGTCACTTTCTGTGCGCGTCCTGGGCATTTTCCTGCCCTTTTCCATCAAGTCTTCTGCGCAGGTGCGGGTTGTCGCCCTGAGACGTCTTTGGCGCATGCTCAGTTTGCACGGATTTCCTCTTGCGGCAACGCGCCATTGGCGCATGCGTAGTAAGCCCTGGACTCTTACACCTACATTCATGCCCTTATAAGGAAATATTATAGTAGGAAGACATCATATGTAAGTTTAAACTCATTATTCTACAATGATCTTCTGTATTTTGTATAATCTCATTCTTTTGCTTTTCAAACCTAGAAAATAAAATTATCAAGGGACCCTTCACATTCACAAATATTAATCCGATAAACCAGTGTTTCTGAAGGCCTCAAGGCGCCCTAACAGGCCATGTTTTCAGGCTTTCCATTATTTTGCACAGGTGATCTGATCAGTTTCACTGCCTTAGTAATTACCACAGCTGTTTCATCTGAGGGAAGTCCTGCAAAACATGACCTGTTGGGGCGCCTTGAGGACTGGAGTTGAGAAGCACTGCTATAAACCCATCTGGTTTTATTGGCTACCTGAAAAATTGGTATAAAAAAAAAAAAAATCATTTTTGTGACTTTTTATGGGCAGATCAGTCATGCTCATCTGTTTTATTACTTTGTTTTAAACGCATTGCTGTATTGGTGTCTAGTGTTTGTAGACCATCCTAAGGTTCCCAAAACACGCAGGTGCACAGAATACCAAATCAAGCCACAAATGTCTTTTCAAATGCCGGGGATATAGAGCGCCGGTACCAGCTCGGTTATAAATAAGTGTCCAGGCGCAGGAATAGTAACAGTCTTCCAAGTGAGTAGCAGATTTATAACCACATAAAGCTGTTCAGCGATAACTGTGACCAAGGAGGATACCGAAACGTACAATGCACGGGGAGCCGGGCGCCGCGCTCGCCATATGTTATCGCGGATGGAACACGTCCCACAATCCCTTACGCTTGACAGTTATATAGACGCAGCGGGGTGCGCAGTAAATTGTTTTTTTGTTGTGCCCATATCAATATATTTAAACAAAAAATACATCACTCCTTGTCCATCTGCTTTGGCGCGGAATGCATTACAGAAAGCGCGGCGCGACGGTCTCAAACCCGAGTTCTTGGCCCAGGTTGTAATGGTGGCAATCAAATGTCATGTGATTCTGGTTAATGGAGGAGGAAACCTACACAAAACAATGGTTAATGTAAAATAGTTGTCGATATAATTCATAAATACGTGTAAAATAAGCGTACAAAAGCTGAGACGCCATATTTAAAAGGGAAACACACTTTTTTTTCTGAATAGGGATTCAGCAAAAAAATGTTTGCATGGAAAAATGGAGGACCACCTTCAGATGTATGAAAATCTTTTATTGCTAATCCATCAAGACAAAAAGATTACAGCTCCAACAGGCAGGGAACAGCGTTGACGCGTTTCATGCTTTATAATCATGATTAAGCGCATGTAGCATGAAACACGTCAACACTTCTCCCCATGTCTGTTGCCACTGTGATGCTTTTGTCTTCATGGAAATCAATAAAATTGATTGAAGATTTTCATACATCTGAGTGTGGTCATAATTCATAAATATGAGTAAAATAAGTGTACAAAAGCTGAGACGCCATATTTACAAGGGAAACTTTTTTTTATTTTTTTTGAATAGGGCTTCAGCAGAATTTTTTTTGCATGGAAAATGGACAATCACTGTAGATGTATGAAAATCTTTTATTGCCAATCCATTATGACAAAAAAATTACAGCTCCAACAGGCAGGGAACAGAGTTGACGTGTTTCATGCTATATAATCATGATTAAGCGAAAGTAGCACGAAACGCGTCAACACTTCTCCCCATGTCTGTTGGCACTTTAATGCTTTTGTCTTCATGGAAATCAATAAAATTGATTGAAGATTTTCCATACATCTGAGTGTGGTCATCCATTTTTCCATGCGGCTTGCGAACTTGACCAGCAGCTTCTTAGAATGGAATGGGGGCCAGATAGGTGGGGCTGACCTGGAGCAGTGGTTTAACTCTATTGAATTGCTTCCACAGGAATTCTAATGCTGCTTGTGACTCAAAATTTTACACTTCTGGTAGTGTAGGATGCCTGTCAACCCCCCCCCCCCCCCAGACACTATGATTCCATTCGTCCAACCCTATATGAGGTTACCAAAGAGTTTAGCAAAAGACACTGGGCAGGGCTGACACCACTCCATTCACAAAATTGCTATGGGGCTGACTTACTAAAACTGGAGACTGCAAAATCTGGTGCCTCTCTTCATAGAAATCAATCAGCTTCCAGACTTTTTTTTGTCAAAGCTTAATTAAACAAGGTGAAGTTAGAAGCTGATTGGCTCTCACAGCTGCAACACATTTTGGACTCTTCCGCTTTAGTAAGTCAACCCCTATATGTCTTCAGACCACAATATGATTTAATCACTTTTGGTTTCAGAACTTTCATTCCCTGGCTGGTACAGGCCAAGTGAGACATTGGGATCTATTAGACCCCTAATGTCTCCATTAAAAGTACCTTTTGTAAAAGCGCTGTGCAAATTGTTGGCGCTATATAAATCCTGTATAATAATAATTATAATAATAATAATTATCACATGGGGGTTTGATAACCCCTTGTGATAGCAATAAAGTTACATTTAAAAAAGTTTTAAACAATTAGAATAAAATGTATAAAAAAAACCTAAAAAAAAAAACCCCATAACCCCTGTTGCCCCGCACCTGCCCTCAAATGCAAACACGCCCATGGTGCACATGTGTATGTAATCCGAGATTGCAACACACATGTGTGGTATCCCTGTGAATGTGAACGGGGAGTGGTATCCCCGTGAATGTCAGAGTGAAAGCAATAATTCTAGCACCAGAGCTCATGGTTAATTCTAAAACAGTAAAAGTTTTTAAAGTGTCACCTAAGGCGATTTTTGGGTGTTTTTTGCGATACCACGAATGCATGCAATTTTAAGACTTGACGTGTTTGGTATCTATTCTATTGCTGAAACGTCATCTTTTATATTTTACCAAAAAAATGGGTATTATATTTTACGTGTTTACACTAAAATGTATTTTATTATATTTTTTCCGAAAATTTGGCTTTTGATAAACATTTGATCAAATATCATGAGATGTAAAAAAAATGGAACTACCATCTTTTTTATTCTACAGGGTTTCTGCTTTTTCGAAAATATATGTTTATGTTTATTAGAGCTTCACGATTAATTGTTAAGAATCGAGATCGCAATTTTTTTTTCCCCCCTCGCGATCTTAAAAAAGCATTTTCCCGATTCTTTCTATGCAGAGAATTCTCTGCTCAAGCCAACAGCTGTCAAAATAAAAACAAAAAAAAAACAGGCAGTCTGCAAAGTATCACAACATTCCTCAGCCCTGAGCTAACTATAAACATTGTAACATTTTGTTCTTTAGATCAAAGGAATGAAAGACTAAACCTTTTTCTGACACTTGTTGGTTTCACGTTAAAATCATTATTTTTTGCTAGAAAATGACTTGGAACCCTCAAACAGTGAATATATATATATATATATATATATATATATATATATATATATATATATATATATATATATATATATATATGTATATATATGTATATATATGTATATATATATATATATATATATATATATATATATATATATATATATATATATGTTTTTTTTTTCTTTTAGCAGAGACTCTAGAGAATAACATGGTTGTTGTTGCAATATTTTATGATGAAACTTCATCTTTTATATTTTACCAAAAAATTGGGTATTATATTTTACTTGTTTACACAAAAATTTATTTTATAATATTTTTTTCCAAAAATATGCGTTTGATAAATATTTGATCAAATATCATGCGTACACACACTGTATTTGCGCAGCGGTCTTTCAAATGCAATTTTTGGGGAAAAAAAAATACACTTTAATGAATTAAAAAAAGAAAAAAACAGTAAAGTTAGCCCAATTTTTTTTTTTGTATAATGTAAAACATTATGTTACATCGCGAGAATCGTGATCTTTAGTCTAAGCAACAAAATTGTGATTCTCATTTTGGCCACAGTCGTGCAGCTCTAGTGTATATTTATATTCTGATTTAGGAAGTTTTATGGCTGAAAATGCTGATTTTGTTTACAAGTTTGAATTTTTTTTTTTAAATAGCTCTAGTGCCAAAGTGGTTAAAGAAAAAAAGCATGGGGGAACGTGCATGCGTTGTACGTGTTTGCACAAAAATTCATTTTATAATATTTTTTCCGAAAATATGCGTAAATGATAAACATTTGGTCAAATATAAAAAATTGCAACTACTATCATTTTTATTCAACAGGGTCTCTGCTTTCAGAAAATGTGTTTGTGTATATGTTCTGGGGGTTTAGGAAATTTTATGTCCAAAAATGTAGATTTTTACAAGTGTGCACATTTTTTTTTTTTTTAATTGCTGTAGTGCTAAAGTGATTAAATACATAAAGCACATAGGAATGTCCATGTATTGCAAAGATTTTTTTATTTTATTTTTTATTTTTATTTTTTGCTTTGACATACGCTTTAATGAAAGCATTGAAACCAAAAGATGGGCATTGTCGTCCAGCAACAAGCACTTTCAGAAAGTTGAAGACAAACAGAGCACGCTCCCATTAAAATGTTACACATTTGCATTGTTTGGACATGAACAGAAAAACAAAAACCTCAAAGTATGTCAAGCAATCATTTGCGTTCATAAGAGGTAGGCTGCAGGACTTGTATCAGGAGATGAAGCCAATTAACCTCGTGACCCGCACATAATTTTCTAATTACCTGTAGGAAAGTGATATATTGTCATGTGACCCCGTGGGTGAGCTCACCCGAGGTCTTCTAAGAAGATCATTGTTTGCATTACAGGGTAATTTACATGGCTTGCCATGAGCGGCCAAATTATCAGAGTAAACCGTTTCACTCATGCAACGCTTGGAGCATGAATTCAGCTTCCGTATTATTTTGACTTGTTCTGTAATGTTGATGAAGTTTTGCTCAACCAAGTGTCTTCCTCAGTTCAGACAAGTGTCAGGAACATTGAAAAGAACCGACTAGTTGAAGGCATCTAACCACTACTAGCTATGGTGGTCAACTGGTGGTGGTCTCAAGCATGGCCCCCCAATGTTGCTATTAGTAGAGCATAATATTGCAAAGCAGCTCTGGCTTTACGTAGCTAAGTAGTTAGGTTGAAAGAAGACACACGTCCATCTAGTTCAACCAAAAGGAAATTTTAAAATAAATACGTTATTAATGAACAGAATAAATAAATAGGAAACCTCCATATACAGAATCTTATAACCAGAGGAAGGCAAAAAAGGCACAAGTCCATCTAGCTCAACCAAAAGGAAATTAAGAAATTAATTAATTAATAGAATAAATAAAACAGTATAAAACCTGCCTATAAACAATCCTATAACCACAATTTGTTCAGAGGAAGGCCAAAAAAAAAACTATAACGCATGGTCCAAAATTGTTCCAGTCAAGCCGATAGTTTGCCTCCACATTGGTTGTATGATTGGCCTTCAACCTGGTGCCATACCTCCTCGTGACTGGGTTTACCCTTTGTCGGTCTTGAAGGATAGGACCATGGAGGAGTATGTTGCAGACTCACTTTCTCGAGATTTCATCCGCAAATCCTCTTGCTGGTGCTGGTTTCTTCTCTGTGAAGAGAAAGAGTGGTGAACTGAGACCTTGTATTGATTATAGGGGTCTCAATTGTTTCACGGTTAAGAATACCTATCTGATTCCGTTGATTACAGAGTTATTTGACCGCCTCAAGGGAGCAACGGTTTTCACAAAGCTTGATTTGAGAGGGGCATACAATCTCGTGAGGATTAAGGAGGGCAACGAGTGCAAAACTGCGTTTAATACCAGAACAGGCCATTATGAGTACCTCATAATGCCTTTTGGCCTTTGTAACGCCCCAGCAGTTTTCCAGGAATTTATTAACGATGTCTTCCGAGATTTTTTGCAGTTATGTGTGGTGGTTTGTCTCGACAATATCCTCATATTTTCCAAGTCCCTGGAGAGTCACCACACAGATGTGTGCTTCAGAAACTAAGAGAGAACAATCTCTATTTTAAACCGTAGAAGTGCGAATTCCATTGTGAACAGGTTAAATTCCTGGGTTATGTCATTTCCACTGCTGGTTTTTCGATGGACCCAGAGAAACTTTCAGCAGCCCTACAGTGTCCCCGACCCGTGGGTTTACATCTTCTGCAGCGTTTTCTTGGCTTTGCCAGCTATTATCGAAAGTTTATTCATAACTTCTCCTCTCTGGTCAAGCCCCTGACTGATATGATCAGAAAGAACGGTAACCCACAGAGTTGGTCCCCGAAGTCCATTAAGGCCTTTGAGAGTCTCAAGGCTGCCTTTGTTTCTGTTCCTGTGTTGGTCACATCTCTAGAGACGCTCTCCTGTGTTCTTGTTAAAGACTTGCTTCTCTGACATTCCTTCTGGCTTCAGATCCTGCTTGCTGTTCTACTACGCTCATCTCTGGCTCCCTGACGTTTTGGCTTGTCTGACTATGTTTACTCTGTTTACTCTGTTTACCTTTTTTTATTATTATTAACCAGTTGCCGACCGCCGCACGCCGATGTACGTTGGTACAATGGCACGGGCAGGCATAAGGACATACATGTACGTCCCTTGCCTCCCGCGTGGGTCGGGGGCCCGATCGGGCCCCCGCCCGGTGCCTGCGGCGGTCGGTATTCGTTCGGGAGCGATCCCGGACGAGGGGACGGCCATTCATTCATGGCCACCCCCTCGCGATCGCTCCCGACGAATAGAAATCCCCGGTGACATCACTTCCTCTCCTGTAATGTAAACACAGGAGAGGAAGTGATGTATTCTCTCCTCCGTGTCGGTATTTTTCGTTCCGACACGGAGGAGAGCGGATCAGTAAGTTGCACCAACACTCTACACACACAGTAGAACATGCCAGGCACACTCACACCCCCCCTTTACCCCCCGATCACCCCCCCAATTACCCCTGCCCCCCAGTCACAGTGACACCAATGTCATTTTTTTTTTTTTTTTTTTGCATTGGTGTCATTTGTGACTGTAATAACTGTTAGGGCAGTTAGAGTTAGCCCCCTTTAGTTCTAATGTACCCCCCTAACCCCCCCAATAAAGGTTTAACCCCGTGATCACCCCCCGTCGCCAGTGTCACTAAGGCTGGGTTCACATTGCAGCGGTTTATGAGAACGAATGTGATTCGCACCGCACTGCAGTGCAAATCACATCCGATCTCTGTGCGATTCGAGTTCAGCCATTCGCCGCACCCGCCGCACCCGCCACACCCGCCGCACCCGCCGCACCCGCCGCAAATTCGCACGGGACCCTTTTTTTGGCCCGCAGCAGAATCGGATCGCATGGGTGTTCACACCATGCGATCCGAGTTTGCAGATCGCACTGCGATATGCGAACTGATCTGGGGGTGTCAGTAACATTTCACTGACACTCCCAGCAGTTCGCATAGGGCAGTGTGAACTGCCGCCGGGAGGCATGCGATGCGGGAACCCGCCGCGCATTCGTGGCGTTCCCGCATCGCTCCAGTGTGAACCCAGCCTAATAAGCGATCGTTTTTCTGATCGCTGTATTAGTGTCACAGGTGACGCTAGTTAGGCAGGTAGGTATTTAGGTTCGCTGCAGCTTTTTATAGCGCCAGGGACCCCCATATACTACCGCATAAAGCCCCCTAATTGCCCCCTAGTTAACCCTTTCACCAGTGATCACCATATAACTGTTACAGGTGACGCTGGTTGGTTAGTTATTTTTTTATAGTTTCAGGGCACCCGCCATTTATTACCTAGTCTCACTAGTGTACCCCTAAATTTAGGGGTGTCTACTTTCCAAAATGGGGTCATTTGGGGGGGGTTTGTGCCATCTTGGCATTTTATGGCCTTCAAAACTGTAACGCCCTTAGAAAGCCTGAAGGCGGTGCTTGGTTTTCGTGGCCCCGTACGCGGCTAGGCTCCCAAAAAGTCCCACATATGTGGTATCCCCATACTCAGGAGAAGCAGCAGAATTTATTTTGGGGTGTCATTTCACATATGCCCATGGCATGCGTGAGCAATATATCATTTAGTGACAACTTTGTGAAAAAAAAAAAAAAAAAAAAAAAGTTTGTAATTTTCCCGCAACTTGTGGCAAAATATAAAATATTCCATGGACTCAACATGCCTCTCAGCAAATAGCTTGGGGTGTCTACTTTCTAAAATGGGGTCATTTGTGGGGGTTTTGTGCCATCTTGGCATTTTATGGCCTTCAAAACTGTAATAGGTAGTGAGAAGTGAACTCAAAAATTTACGCCCTTAGAAAGCCTGAAGGCGGTGCTTAGTTTTCGGGGCCCCGTACGCGGCTAGGCTCCCAAAAAGTCCCACATATGTGGTATCTCCGTACTCAGGAGAAGCAGCAGAATTTATTTTGGGGTGTCATTTCACATATGCCCATGGCATGCATGAGCAATATATCATTTAGTGACAACTTTGTTAAAAAAAAAAAAAAAAAAAAAAGTTTGTAATTTTCCCGCAACTTGTGGCAAAATATAAAATATTCCATGAACTCAACATGCCTCTCAGCAAATAGCTTGGGGTGTCTACTTTCTAAAATGGGGTCATTTGTGGGGGTTTTGTGCCATCTTGGCATTTTATGGCCTTCAAAACTGTAATAGGTAGTGAGAAGTGAACTCAAAAATTTACGCCCTTAGAAAGCCTGAAGGCGGTGCTTGGTTTTCGGGGCCCCGTACGCGGCTAGGCTCCCAAAAAGTCCCACATATGTGGTATCCCCATACTCAGGAGAAGCAGCAGAATTTATTTTGGGGTGTCATTTCACATACGCCCATAGCATGTGTGAGCAATATATCATTTAGTGACAACTTTGTGTAAAAAAAAAAAAAAAATTTTTTTTTTGTCATTATTCAATCGCTTGAGGCAAAAAAATAAAATATTCAATGGGCTCAACATGCCTCTTATCAATTTCCTTAGGGGGTCTACTTTCCAAAATGGGGTCATTTGGGGGGGTTTTGTACTGCCCTGCCATTTTAGCACCTCAAGAAATGAGATAGGCAGTCGTAAACTAAAAGCTGCGTAAATTCCAGAAAATGTACCTTAGTTTGTAGATGTGACAACTTTTGCGCAAACCAATAAATATACAATTATTGACTTTTTTTTTACCAAAGACATGTGGCTGAATACATTTTGGCCTAAATGTATGACTAAAATAGAGTTTATTGGATTTTTCTAATAACAAAAAGTAGAAAATATCATTTTTTTTCAAAATTTGCGGTCTTTTTACGTTTATATCGCAAAAAATAAACATCGCAGAGGCAATCAAATACCATCAAAAGAAAGCTCTATTTGTGGGAAGAAAAGGACGCAAATTTTGTTTGGGTACAACATTGCATGACCGCGCAATTACCAGTTAAAGCAGCGCAGTGCCAAAGTGTAAAAAGACCTCTGGTCATTTACCAGCAAAATGGTCCGGTCTGAAAGTGGTTAAACAAGTGGAATTTACTGTAACTGTACTTTGTATCAGTCTGATTCGTGGTTTCTGACACATAACACACTTTTACCATCTCCTCCAAGGAGAACCCCCCTTTTGGATTAATACTAGAACATCAGATAGAGCCCATATGTTTTAGGGGAATAGACTCCTTCCTCTGGGCTTACATAATGGTATATCTCACAACATGTGTTGGCTGTATATAACATTCTTGTACAATAAATATTTTAAACAAATTTCCAAGTTAATTGTTGGTTATCCTCGCGCTACAATGGTTAAACAAAAATAGCTAATATGGTTGCAGCAAACCACCGACAGAGGTGCAAACCCTCCCCTCAAGTAATACTAATGATAAAGAATGGTGTTGCGCTCCACACAAAATTAATTAAATCAAATAATAGTGAATAAATAATCGCATACAAAATCTAAAAAAACACACCTATGCGATTATAATAAACAATTAATTCAAACTGTATCTATACCCTATATGCATAAAATCATTATAAAGTGACTAATAGGATATTCAGAATATACACATATTCCTAATATCATTTATAAAGTGATCAGTAAAGAAATTCAAATAGTCTACGTATTCCTAATAAAGTGCAAGTGAAGCAATAAATAGCTCAATCGCAGGTAATAATAATAATAATCCAGAAGGGTGTGCAATCCAAGATGTGTCTCAATCCATAAAAGTGCATCCAAGTGAAAAAATATACGTTAAAAATTGTATAAAAGTAAAATCCAGCAAATAAATAAACAAAAAAATATAAATAAAGCTAGATATAAACCACAATCCAAAAAAATTCTTAAAGTGTCTCTATTTGTCGAAAAAATGGCAATCCATATCAGGTCATGCAAATAAGTGAATCCACACTGTGCTGTGTAAAAGGTTAATTCTGTGAACAAACACGGGATAGTTCCACCGGTGATCTTACAACTCCTCAAAGCAGGTGCTCACACACTGAGTGCAGTGGGTAACTTACCTCACTGCTGTCAGTTAGACAGCAATATGCTCCAATGGTTAAGGTGTATATCCTCAGTTGATATAGGCACAGCAATATGCTCCAATGGTTAAGGTGTATGTCCTCAGTTGATATAGGCACCCCAGACAATTCCCTCCAGGTACTCGGCCATGGACCACAGATCTGCTAGCTGCCCCGGGGCCTGGCTGTGTGTGTCTTCCTGTGTCCTCCGGCTCGGCGCTCTCCTTCTCCTCTTCCTCCTCCTGTCCGCTCTTGTACTCGGTCACCCCAACTCTGCTCGTGACACCGACTTTCCAAGTTAGATGGCTGTTTTGACTAGGGTCTCCCAACCACATTTGGTGATGTGGTTAGATGACTATTTTGACTAGGGTCTCCCAACCACATTTGGTGATGTGGTTAGATGATTATTTTGACTAGGGACTCCCAACCACATTTTGACTCTCAACCAGATTTGATCTTCTGATGAGCAATTCCTCCAGCAGTCTAGAGACCTTGACCAGGTCCACACATAACACACTTTTATCATCTCCTCTGAGGAGAACCCCCCTCTTTTGGATTAACACTAGAACATCAACATGTTTCAGGGGAATGGACTCCTTCTTCAGGGTTTATATATAACGGTATGTCCCTCAAAAGTGTTTGCTTTATCTGACGTTCTTGTTCAATAATTATTTTAAACATATTTCCAAGATAGATGACCGTTTCGACTAGGGTCTCCCAACCACATTTGGTGATGTGGTTAGATGACTATTTTGACTAGGGTCTCCCAACCACATTTGGTGATGTGGTTAGATGACTATTTTGACTAGGGTCTCCCAACCACATTTGGTGATGTGGTTAGATGACTATTTTGACTAGGGACTCCCAACCACATTTGGTGATGTGGTTAGATGACTATTTTGACTAGGGACTCCCAACCACATTTGGTGATGTGGTTAGATGACTATTTTGACTAGGGACTCCCAACCAAATTTGGTGATGTGGTTAGATGACTATTTTGACTAGGGTCTCCCAACCACATTTGGTGATGTGGTTAGATGACTATTTTGACTAGGGTCTCCCAACCACATTTGACTCTCAACCAGATTTGATCTTCTGATGAGCAATTCCTCCAGCAGTCTAGACCTTGACCAGGTACACACATAACACACTTTTATCATCTCCTCTGAGGAGAACCCATCTCTTTTGGATTAACACTAGAACATCAACATGTTTCAGGGGAATGGACTCCTTCTTCGGGGTTTATATATAACGGTATATCCCTCAAAAGTGTTTGCTGTATCTGACGTTCTTGTTCAATAAATATTTTAAACAAATTTCCAAGGTAGATGACAGTTTTTATTAGACACTTCCAACCACATATTTAAGATTTAGTCTTCTGATGAGGGATTCCTAAAGCAGTCTAAGATCTTAACCAGGTCCACTCATTTTTATCATCTCCTCCAAAGAACACTAGAACCAATTCTTATTCCTACTGGTGTATGTCCCTAGCATATAAACTAGGCAGGCTGTACATCCTGGGGTCAAGGTCAAGTTTTCATGTCTGGTCGCTATGTATTTTTAATTACATACTAAACAGGGTCAACGAGCTGTAATTATTTTTCTCAATTTTAGACAGAGGCTGTTGCACTTGTAGTAAACTCGCCTGAATGTTCCTCATTCCCCAAAGTGTCACCAAACTCCTTTAAATCTTCCCGGAGGCCTGTACTGGTTTACTTGTGAATTGTTTATGTCAGCGCAGAAGTTGAAATGTAATTGAATATCTTAGAGGCGAAGCAGGATGGGTCTCCAGACGCTGAAGGAATAAGTGAAGACACAGACACGCTGACAGATGGGTGACTCGAAGGTTGGCTGCAATCTCAATTTATAGAGGTGAAGAAAGAATTGCTGGCGAGTCTTAGGGAGAAGGAGTGCCACTGACCAATGACAGGCCAGCTTCCATCTTGCGTCCGCACAGTAAACAGGAGTGATGGGAAATTGACGGCTTCAATGTCCGAACCTGCCAGCTTTATAAAGTAGTTTCAGGGAAGACTCTGAAGTTAGATAATACTGGTTTGTCTCTCTCTCTGGGAAGCCGTCTGTAGAAAATTCTCAATTCAGGTTCTCCCAAAACTCATTTTAAAGGTGAGTTAGAGCTTGTTAAAGGGACATAAAGGAGTACCTCACTTTTAGTACTAGTACTCCTCCCATTTACATTTTAACAGCAGTGAGCTAGTTGCCCCTGGATGGCTTATGCTTCAGTTCTTGGCTGTGTTCAAAAATGTCTGACGTGAATCAGTCCCTGCAGCAGCATCTCGCCTTGCTACAAAGTTACAAACGTATACTCTAAACCAGGTGGTCTCCAAATTTTTCAAACAAAGGGCCAGTCCACTGTCCTTCAGACTTTAGGAGGGCCGGATTGTGGCCAGTGGGGGTAGAAAATGTCCCAGGCCCAGCATCAGTGAGAATAAATATGGCCTCAGGGTTGGTGGTCAGTAGGAGGGGTAGTGCCCTTATTATTGGTATTAGGAGGAGTATTGCCCCATTTTTGGTATTAGGAGGAGTAGTGCCCTTATTATTGGTATTAGGAGGAGTAGTATTCCATCATTGGTATCAGTGGAAGACATTGTGCCCCATTGCTGGTGTCAGTGGGAGGAATAGTTCCTCATATCATTGGGAGGAATAGTGGCTCAAGGGCCCAATAAAGGCTAGCAAAGGTCCACATCTGGCCCTTGGAGACCCCTGCTCTAAACACTGTTGCATAGGAGACTGATGAAATGCTTCCTCCTGCCTGCAGCTGATGACATCATCTCAGCCTAGGCAAAGTTAAGGGGGTCAAGGTTTACTTTTTAATGATAAAGGGTCTGTAATTTTTATATTGTTGCCACATTTTTGACTATGGACGATCTAAGGGAAACTGTCACATGATAGCAGGCCTCCTGGTCGATCACCTGTGGAATTTCCTAACCTGCAGCCATACGTAAAACAAAGGGGTGGGGATGCTGGTGAAATCATTGAACTAATATGGCCACGGTGCCATAGACCAAATTAGGTCAGTGATGTCACTAGCTCCTCCCCTTACCACATGTAACCAAGGATGCTGGTGACATCATTGCCCTAATATAGCCACATGGCCACAATGATATTGACCAAACTAGGTCAGTGATTAGTGATGGACGAACTTCCGACGGGACGTTTCGCGAACGCGAAACGCGAACGGACACAAACGTTCGCGAAAACGACCGTTCGCCGCGGGCTCCATTGACTTCAATGGGAGGCGAATTTCGCAAACCTTTAGGTCGAATTTGCGGCCACGGGGTAATTATTAGGGGGTAGCACGTAGTCCCACCACCTGGACAATAGCATAATACATGTATGAGGTGAATTTGGGATCGATAACTACAAGCATTTTTTTTTTATTTGGGAAATTGTTCTGACAATTCAGGACTATGGAGCTAATGAAGGCAATGGAGGAGAGGGAAGGTCAGGGACCAGGGTAGGCAAACAAGAGGGTGCAGGAGATACAGAGCACTGACAGCAGCACCGTAATACAGAGCACTGACATCAGCACCGTGACATACAGCGCTGACAGCAGCTCCGTGACATACAGCGCTGACAGCAGCTCCGTGACATACAGCGCTGACAGCAGCTCCGTGACATACAGCGCTGACAGCAGCTCCGTGACATACAGCGCTGACAGCAGCTCCGTGACATACAGCGCTGACAGCAGCACCGTGACATACAGCGCTGACAGCAGCTCCGTGACATACAGCGCTGACAGCAGCTCCGTGACATACAGCGCTGACAGCAGCTCCGTGACATACAGCACTGACAGCAGCTCCGTGACATACAGCGCTGACAGCAGCTCCGTGACATACAGCGCTGACAGCAGCACCGTGACATACAGCGCTGACAGCAGCTCCGTGACATACAGCGCTGACAGCAGCTCCGTGACATACAGCGCTGACAGCAGCTCCGTGACATACAGCGCTGACAGCAGCTCCGTGACATACAGCGCTGACAGCAGCTCCGTGACATACAGCGCTGACAGCAGCTCCGTGACATACAGCGCTGACAGCAGCTCCGTGACATACAGCGCTGACAGCAGCTCCGTGACATACAGCGCTGACAGCAGCTCCGTGACATACAGCGCTGACAGCAGCTCCGTGACATACAGCGCTGACAGCAGCTCCGTGACATACAGCGCTGACAGCAGCTCCGTGACATACAGCGCTGACAGCAGCACCGTGACATACAGCGCTGACAGCAGCTCCGTGACATACAGCGCTGACAGCAGCTCCGTGACATACAGCGCTGACAGCAGCTCCGTGACATACAGCACTGACAGCAGCTCCGTGACATACAGCGCTGACAGCAGCTCCGTGACATACAGCGCTGACAGCAGCACCGTGACATACAGCGCTGACAGCAGCTCCGTGACATACAGCGCTGACAGCAGCTCCGTGACATACAGCGCTGACAGCAGCTCCGTGACATACAGCGCTGACAGCAGCTCCGTGACATACAGCGCTGACAGCAGCTCCGTGACATACAGCGCTGACAGCAGCTCCGTGACATACAGCGCTGACAGCAGCTCCGTGACATACAGCGCTGACAGCAGCTCCGTGACATACAGCGCTGACAGCAGCTCCGTGACATACAGCGCTGACAGCAGCTCCGTGACATACAGCGCTGACAGCAGCACCGTAAGCAGCCCCAGGAGGAAGTCAGCACAGCACAGGGATGGTGTGATCCCCTCATAATAAGAACCCCCAGGAGGAAGTCAGCACAGCACAGGGATGGTGGGAGCCCCTCATAATAAGAACACCCAGGAGGAAGTCAGCACAGCACAGGGATGGTGGGAACCCCTCATAATAAGCAGCCCCAGTAGAAATATGACACCGCTCAACCTCTTCAAAGAGGAGGGTAGGGGCATATAGTACGGTGTGCTTTTTTGGGTCAGGGAAGTGAGCCAAATGAATTAAGAAGGTCTGTGTGCTTGATTCCAAAAATTGTTTATAGACATATACATGGTCTACTGATCACATGTGTTGAATTCCTCCGAGATCCATGCCTCATTCATTTTTAGAAATGTGAGGTAGTTAACACTGTGGTGAGCTAGGCGAGTACGCTTATCGGTCACAATCCCCCCTGCTGCGCTGAACGTCCTTTCGGACAGGACACTGGATGAGGGGCAAGCCAACAGTTCGATTGCAAATTGGGCAAGCTCTGGCCAGAGGTCAAGCCTGCCCACCCAGTAGTCTAGGGGTTCATCACTCCTCAGAGCGTCCACATCGGCCGTTAACCCAATGTAGTCGGACACCTGACGGTCTAGGCGTTCCCTGATGCTGGATCCGGATGACACCTGTCGATGGGTCGGCTGAAAGAATGACCTCATATCCGAAGTCACCAACACATCTTCAAACCGGCCTCTTCTTGCAGGCGCTGTTGGATTGGTACCCGCAAATCCTTCTCTGGGAGTGGGAATTGCTCCTCTGCCAGCGCACGCAAAAGCAGAATGCAGCATTTCTCGAAGCAAGGCCTGGAAGTGCTGCATTCTGACAGCCCTCTGCGACGGCGGTAACATTTCCGCCATTTTGTGTTTGTACCGGGGGTCTAAGTACGTTGCCACCCAGTACTGGTCCTTGACCCTCATGCTTTTTATACGGGGGTCCCTATTAAAACACTGGAGCATGAAGGCCCCCATTTGCACTAAAGTGGAAGCGGTGTGGTGGCCTGGCTCCTGCTCATCATCCAGGATAATGTCGTCCTCTTCATTCTCCTCTCCCCATCCTCGCACAACAGGGATCCCAGAAAGGTTTAAAGCATGCTCTTCTTGCTCCTGCTCATCCGCCCCGGCACCATCCTCCTCTGACTCCTCATCAGACTCCTGTTGTTGACTTGTCTCAGATAGAGTAGCCCCCCCTGGGAATTCATCCAGCATTGCGACTTCCTCATCTTCCCGCTCCTGCTCCTCCACAGCCTGATCAATGACACGACGCAATGCACGCTCCAGAAAGAAGGCATAAGGTACCATGTCACTGATGGCGCCATGGCTGCGACTGACCAGTTTGGTGATCTCCTCAAATGGCCGCAGAAGTCTGCATGTGTCGCGCATGAGCAGCCACTGGCGCGGTGAAAAAAAACCCAGCTCCCCAGAACCGTTTCTTTCGCAGAGTTCATACAGGTAGACGTTAACTGCACGTTTCTGCTGGAGCAGCCTATCAAGCATATAGAAGGTTGAGTTCCATCGCGTCGGGCAATCGCAAATAAGACGTCTGACCGGCAGATGGTGTCGCCGCTGAATGTCAGCAAGGCGAGCCATGGCCGTGTAAGATCTTCTGAAATGGGCCGAGATTTTCCTTGCCTGCCGCAAGATGTCCTGGACCCCAGGGTATTTGACAAGGAATCGCTGCACGACCAAGTTTAAGACGTGTGCCATGCACGGCACGTGCGTGATTTTGCCCTGTTTCAATGCGCTAAGCAGATTGGCACCGTTGTCACACACCACTTTACCAACTGTCAAATTGAGCGGTGTTAGCCACTCATCTGCCTGTGAACGCAAAGCTGAAAGGAGTGCCGGGCCAGTGTGGCTCTTTGCTTCCAGGCACAACAGACGCAGCACGGCATGGCAACGTCTCACCTGGCATGTGGAATAGGTTCTGGGGAGCTTGGGCGGTGCAGTGGAAGAGACGCTAGCAGCGGAAAAGGAGGAGGCAGCTGAGGAGGAGAGGGAGGAGGATGGAGTAGGAGGAGGAGAAGAAGAGTCAGGCCTGCATGCAATCCGTGGCGGTAAAACCAAATCTACACGGGTGCCACGGGTTACATGCTTGACGGCCGTCAGAAGGTTCACCCAGTGGGCAGTAAAACTGATATACCTTCCCTGCCCGTGTTTGCTAGACCACGTGTCTGTGGTCAGATGTATCTTGGCACCGACACTGTGTGCCAGAGATACATTCACTTGCCGCTGAACATGGCCATATAGCTCTGGGATGCCCTTCTCTGAGAAATACTTCCTTCCTGGGACCTTCCATTGTGGTGTTCCAATGGCCACAAATTTGCGAAAGGCCTCCGAGTCCACCAGTTTATATGGCAGTAGTTGGCGGGCTATGAGTTCTGACAAGCCAGCCGCCAACCGTTGGGCAAGAGGGTTATCCGGCGTCATCATTTTTTTACGCTCAAACATTAGGCCCACGGAAGCCTGCCTTTTTGCAGAAAAATGTGAGCTTGGCGTGATGGAAGGTGGAGTGGAGGACAATTGTGAGGAGAGAGGAGAAGGAGAAGTAGAAGACGAGGCTGGACGGTGAGAGCCTGCAGTGTGGCTTTGTGTGTTCCGTTGCTCCCACTGGGCTCGGTGATGGCTGCTCATGTGCCTTCTTAAGGCGGTCGTCCCTAGGTGAGTATTGGGCTTACCGCGACTAACGCGTTGACTGCAAAGATTGCAGATGGCAACGCTATTGTCAGCAGCGGACACGTTAAAAAAAGCCCACACTGCGGAGCCATGTGCCGGTGTCCTGGGAGCGCCAGATGTGACCGTACATGGTCGATGACTCGCTCCTGATACATTTGCAGTCTGCTTTGTCCCTGCTGTGCAATGTAAGTCATTGCTGCTTCTCCTCCCTATCTGCTGGTCCATATCTCCCTCTGAACTCCCCTCCTCTTCCTCTCTTGTGGGCACCCACGTGACATCACTAGACACGTCATCATCAACGTCACCTTCCCCACCGCTATAAGTAGAGTAGGCAGCAACACCGGGGACCAACCTCCTCCTTGGGCTGATCTGGGTACTGGCGTCAGACTGCTGAGTAGCGCTTGTTGCTACCTCCTCTTCCTGATCCAATACCAAGAGTGGCTGCGCATCAGAAATGTCCTCTTGATATGGATCGGAAAATAATTCCAGTGACTCAAGCGGAAGGTATGTGGTGGTGGTGGTGGTGGTCGTGTTGTTGGTGGTAGTGTCTTTGGGGGTGCACATAGCAGAGAGTGAAGAAGAGGGTGCAGATCGAGAGGATGAGGAGGGTGCAGAAGAGTAAGGCTGAGCGAGCCACTCAACCAAGTCTGGTGCATCCTTTAAAGTAATTGAACGCACCTTCTGCAACTTCCCACTTTGGCTCAAGCCTGTTGCTCCTGCCCTACCCCTACCACCCCTGCGGAAGGGCCTGCCTCTTCCTCTGCATGTCATTTTTTAAATGACCCTGTGACAAAACTCTTAGTCCCTATACCGCTGAAGGACTGCTGCAGTATAGGTGAGCGGTCAGCAGTGGTGCACGTCAACCCTATCTATTGTGGACCTATAGCGGTCCTTACAGAACAGCAGACTGTACCGCACTCAAGCCTATGTACCGTAGCACCCTATACCAAGTTACCAGTCCTTATAAGAACTTTTGTGGACCAAGCAGGTTGTGTATTAGTGTTTAGCAGACTGTACGTCAGTCCCTATACCGCTGAAGGACTGCTGCAGTATAGGGCAGCGGTCAGCAGTGGTGCACGTCAACCCTATCTATTGTGGACCGATAGCGGTCCTTACAGAACAGCAGACTGTACCGCACTCAAGCCTATGTACCGTAGCACCCTATACCAAGTTACCAGTCCTTATAAGAACTTTTGTGGACCAAGCAGGTTGTGTGTTAGTGTTTAGCAGACTGTGCGTCAGTCCCTATACCGCTGAAGGACTGCTGCAGTATAGGGCAGCGGTCAGCAGTAGTGCACGGCAACCCTATGTATTGTGGACCGATAGCGGTCCTTACAGAACAGCAGACTGTAACGCACTCAGGCCTATGTACCGTAGCACCCTATACCAAGTTACCAGTCCTTATAAGAACTTTTGTGGACCAAGCAGGTTGTGTGTTAGTGATTAGCAGACTGTACGTCAGTCCCTATACCAATGAAGGACTGCTGCAGTATAGGGCAGCGGTCAGCAGTAGTGCACGGCAACCCTATGTATTGTGGACCGATAGCGGTCCTTACAGAACAGCAGACTGTAACGCACTCAGGCCTATGTACCGTAGCACCCTATACCAAGTTACCAGTCCTTATAAAAACTTTTGTGGACCAAGCAGGTTGTGTGTTAGTGTTTAGCAGACTGTGCGTCAGTCCCTATACCGCTGAAGGACTGCTGCAGTATAGGGCAGCGGTCAGCAGTGGTGCACGTCAACCCTATCTATTGTGGACCGATAGCGGTCCTTACAGAACAGCAGACTGTACCGCACTCAAGCCTATGTACCGTAGCACCCTATACCAAGTTACCAGTCCTTATAAGAACTTTTGTGGACCAAGCAGGTTGTGTATTAGTGTTTAGCAGACTGTACGTCAGTCCCTATACCGCTGAAGGACTGCTGCAGTATAGGGCAGCGGTCAGCAGTGGTGCACGTCAACCCTATCTATTGTGGACCGATAGCGGTCCTTACAGAACAGCAGACTGTACCGCACTCAAGCCTATGTACCGTAGCACCCTATACCAAGTTACCAGTCCTTATAAGAACTTTTGTGGAACAAGCAGGTTGTGTGTTAGTGATTAGCAGACTGTACGTCAGTCCCTATACCAATGAAGGACTGCTGCAGTATAGGGCAGCGGTCAGCAGTAGTGCACGGCAACCCTATGTATTGTGGACCGATAGCGGTCCTTACAGAACAGCAGACTGTACTGCACTCAGGCCTATGTACCGTAGCACCCTATACCAAGTTACCAGTCCTTATAAGAACTTTTGTGGACCAAGCAGGTTGTGTGTTAGTGTTTAGCAGACTGTGCGTCAGTCCCTATACCGCTGAAGGACTGCTGCAGTATAGGGCAGCGGTCAGCAGTAGTGCACGGCAACCCTATGTATTGTGGACCGATAGCGGTCCTTACAGAACAGCAGACTGTAACGCACTCAGGCCTATGTACCGTAGCACCCTATACCAAGTTACCAGTCCTTATAAGAACTTTTGTGGACCAAGCAGGTTGTGTGTTAGTGATTAGCAGACTGTACGTCAGTCCCTATACCAATGAAGGACTGCTGCAGTATAGGGCAGCGGTCAGCAGTAGTGCACGGCAACCCTATGTATTGTGGACCGATAGCGGTCCTTACAGAACAGCAGACTGTAACGCACTCAGGCCTATGTACCGTAGCACCCTATACCAAGTTACCAGTCCTTATAAAAACTTTTGTGGACCAAGCAGGTTGTGTGTTAGTGTTTAGCAGACTGTGCGTCAGTCCCTATACCGCTGAAGGACTGCTGCAGTATAGGGCAGCGGTCAGCAGTGGTGCACGTCAACCCTATCTATTGTGGACCGATAGCGGTCCTTACAGAACAGCAGACTGTACCGCACTCAAGCCTATGTACCGTAGCACCCTATACCAAGTTACCAGTCCTTATAAGAACTTTTGTGGACCAAGCAGGTTGTGTATTAGTGTTTAGCAGACTGTACGTCAGTCCCTATACCGCTGAAGGACTGCTGCAGTATAGGGCAGCGGTCAGCAGTGGTGCACGTCAACCCTATCTATTGTGGACCGATAGCGGTCCTTACAGAACAGCAGACTGTACCGCACTCAAGCCTATGTACCGTAGCACCCTATACCAAGTTACCAGTCCTTATAAGAACTTTTGTGGAACAAGCAGGTTGTGTGTTAGTGATTAGCAGACTGTACGTCAGTCCCTATACCAATGAAGGACTGCTGCAGTATAGGGCAGCGGTCAGCAGTAGTGCACGGCAACCCTATGTATTGTGGACCGATAGCGGTCCTTACAGAACAGCAGACTGTAACGCACTCAGGCCTATGTACCGTAGCACCCTATACCAAGTTACCAGTCCTTATAAGAACTTTTGTGGACCAAGCAGGTTGTGTGTTAGTGATTAGCAGACTGTACGTCAGTCCCTATACCAATGAAGGACTGCTGCAGTATAGGGCAGCGGTCAGCAGTAGTGCACGGCAACCCTATGTATTGTGGACCGATAGCGGTCCTTACAGAACAGCAGACTGTACTGCACTCAGGCCTATGTACCGTAGCACCCTATACCAAGTTACCAGTCCTTATAAAAACTTTTGTGGACCAAGCAGGTTGTGTGTTAGTGTTTAGCAGACTGTGCGTCAGTCCCTATACCGCTGAAGGACTGCTGCAGTATAGGGCAGCGGTCAGCAGTAGTGCACGGCAACCCTATGTATTGTGGACCGATAGCGGTCCTTACAGAACAGCAGACTGTAACGCACTCAGGCCTATGTACCGTAGCACCCTATACCAAGTTACCAGTCCTTATAAGAACTTTTGTGGACCAAGCAGGTTGTGTGTTAGTGATTAGCAGACTGTACGTCAGTCCCTATACCAATGAAGGACTGCTGCAGTATAGGGCAGCGGTCAGCAGTAGTGCACGGCAACCCTATGTATTGTGGACCGATAGCGGTCCTTACAGAACAGCAGACTGTACCGCACCCAAGCCTATGTACCGTAGCACCCTAGACAGACCAAGTTACCAGTCCTGATAAAGAGCTTTGTGGAACAAGTGAGTTGTGAATGATTAGCAGACTGCAGCAGAAGGGCAGCAGTCAAGTATAATATTCTTTCTATATTTGGAAGAAAGAATATTATACGTGTACAAGCCTATTACCGTACCACTGATACCAGTCCTGAAAAGAACCTTTGTGGAACTAATAGTAACAGCAAGTCTTTAAAATTATCCTCACTGCCTGACACACTGCTTCCTGCCTGTCCCTATACAAATTGGCAAAAAAGAGTAGGCTGGAACGATTAGCTGGAACAGCTCTTTTGTGGACCTGATAGTAACAGCTAATGATGATGATGATGATGATGATGAAGAAAGACTAATCTGGCTGAGCTGTCCCTAAAATAGCAGCATACAGCGCTCTGTCCCTTTATCTAAACTGACAAAAGAAACTCAGGCTGCTGACCTAACACCTATACCAGTCCTGAAAAGAACTTTTGTGTACCAAATAGCTAGCGTTTTCTCTGTCCCTACTCCACACAGGATCCTTTCCCTACAGTGACAGAAGAAAGAATGTAAAATGGCCACCGGATCGGGTGTATTTATAGGTTAGGGGGAATGTCCAAGTGTCCATGAGCTGTCATGTCTCAATTGGTTGTCCTGTAACACATGATAAACGTGTCACGAAAGGTTAAAGTTCTTGTATACATTAAACACGTAAGTCCGCCGGGGCGAACGACGGAAAAAGGCGTTCGAACCCGCGGACGGCGAAAGTCGGAAATTCGCCGCGAAACGACCGCCGGGCGAACCGTTCGGCCATCACTATCAGTGATGTCACTGACACCCTCCACCCACCTGTACCAAAAGAAAAGGGGGATTCTGACAACATCATTGGCCTAATATGGCAAATTAGGTCAGTGATGTCACTACCTGTCCCCCTACCCATATGTACCAAAGGGGTGGGAATGTTGATGACATCATTGACCTAATATGGTCAGGTGACCACAATGACATTGACCAAACTAGGTCAGTGATGTCACTGGCACCCTCCACCCACCTGTATCAAAAGGAAAGGAGTATTCTGCTGACATCATTGACCTAATATAGTACATTAGGTCAGTGATGTCACTACCTGACCCCCCCCCCCCCCACCCATATGTACTAAAGGGGTGGAGATGATGGTGACATCATTGACCTAATATGGTCAGGTGACCACAATGACATTGACCAAATTAGGTCAGTGATGTCACTGGCACCCTCCACCCACCTGTATCAAAGGGAAAGGGGGATTCTGATGACATCATTGACCTAATATAGTACATTAGGTCAGTGATGTCACTACCTGACCCCCCACCCATATGTACTAAAGGGGTGGAGATGATGGTGACATCATTGACCTAATATGGCCTCATGGCCACAATTTCATAATTTCATAGACCAAATTAGGTCAGTGATGTCACTCGCTCTGCTTCCCCCCCAACACCCACATGCAACAAAGGGTGGGGATTCTGGTGACATCACTGACCTAATATGGTCACATGACCACAGTATCGTTGACCATATTAGGTCAGTGATGTCACTATCCCCCCACCCACATGTAACAAAGGGGAGGGGAGGCTATTGACATCATTGACCTAGTATAGCCACATGCCAGATTAGGTCAATGATGTCACCAGCATCCCCACTACTTTGTTACATGTGGCTGGTGAGAAGGATGCTAGTAACATAAATGGCCACAAATGTTTGGGCTGGTGGCTTGCTGTCATTTGAGTTTGGATTTGGAGATATATATGTGTGTGTATATATATATATATATATATATATATATATATACAGTATATATAGTATAAACTGTATGTATATATTGATAGAGGAAGGAGGGATCACAGCACTACTTTATAACTAAATGCTATTCACAAAATATTCTAAATGTGCATCGTTTTATCCTGACAACTTACTCCGAGATGGAACTATGCTTTAAACAAGTAGTCACAGCGGCCGTATCATAAACGTCTCCCTTTGAATGGAATGAGCAGCAGAGAGCTCTGTGTTTTGTCACAGTTTCTCCCACAAGTGTTGTGAATTTCTGGAAGTAGAGTACAATGGAGGACGGCCAAATAATAGGTACTGAAAGTGTCATTTATCTCTCCTGGTCCTTCACACTTCTGGGAATCACTTTAATGCCTATTCTTAAACTAGTTGAAAATATCAATGTTCCCAGCGATAAGGGCAATGTTACTGGAAAATACAGTTTGAACTTTTAACTTGAATTCTCAGTTCCTGACTGTAAATGGAGCATAACTTCAAAAGAGATATATTCAGGCCTGGCGTGATATTATTATTATTCCATTTGGGTGGGGGAGGGGGGGAGTGATGGGCTTATTCTGTACAAAAAACTGCGATCGTATGATGGTGTGCAGACAGGGAAGACATCTACTTATACAAATGTCATCAATTTAATTCAAGAACACGCCAATATATAAACCTCATTCCTTTCTTCCTTTCAATCATTATTTCTATTCAACTTGCATTTCATTTATTGTTCTTCTACCCTAAAATACTCCTCTCCTTTCCTCTCTTCCCCTCTTCTCAACTCTCCTCTCCTCCCTTCCCCTCTTCTCTCCTCTCCTCTCTTCTCCTCTTCTCTCCTCTCCTCCCTTCTCCTCTTCTCTCCTCTCCTCCCTTTCCCTCTTCTCTCCTCCCATCCCCTCTTCTCTCCTCTCCTCCTTTCCCCTCTTCTCTCTTTTCCTCTGCTTCACCCTCCGTTTCCTTCTACTCCCTTCTCCTCCCCTCTCCTCCCTTCCCCTCTTCTCTCCCCCAGTCCCCTCTTCTCTCCTCTCCTCCCGTCCCCCCTTCTCTCCTCCAGTCCCCTCTTCTTTCCTCCCTTCCCCTCTTCTCTCCTCCTTTCTCCTCTTCTCTCCTCCCTTCCCCTCTTCTCTCCTATCCTCCTTTCCCCTCTTATCTCTTTTCCTCTCCTTCACCCTCCCTTTCCTTCTACTCCCTTCTCCTCCCCTCTCCTCCCTTCCCCTCTTCCTTTCCTTCTACTCCCTTCTCCTCCCCTCTCCTCCCATCCCTTCTTCTTTCCCTCAGTCCACTCTTCTCTTCTCTCCTCCAGTCCCCTCTTCTCTGCTCTCCTCACTTCCCCTCTTCTCTCCTCTTCTCTTCCCTCTTTTCCTCTCCTTCACTCTCCCTTTCATTTTAATTCTTTCTCCTCTCCTCTCCTCCCTGCCCCTCTTCTCTCCCCCAGTCCCCTCTTCTATTCTCTCCTCTCCTCCCATCCCCTCTCCTCTCCTCCCAGTCCCCTCTTCTCTCCTCTCCTCCTTTACCCTCTCCTCTCTTTTCCTCTCCTTCACCATCCCTTTCCTTCTACTCCCTTCTTCTCCCCTCTCCTCCCTTCCCCTCTCCCTTTCCTTCTACTTCCTTCTTCTCCCCTCCCCTCCCTTCCCCTCTTCTTCCACCCAGTCCCCTCTTCTCCCCTGTCCTTCCATCCCCCCTTCTCTCCTCCCTTCCCCTCTTCTCTCTTTTCCTCTCCTTGACTCTCCCTTTCCTTCGAATCCTTTCTCCTCCCCTCTCCTCCCTTCCCCTTTTCTCTCCCCCAGTCCCCTCTTCTCTCCTCTCCTCCCATCCCCACTTCTCTCCTCCAGTCCCCTCTTCTCTTCTCTCCTCCCTTTCCCTCCTCTCCTCCCTTCCCCTCTTCTCTCCTTTCCTCCCTTCCCTTCTTTTCTCTTTTCCTTTCTTTCACTCTCCCTTTCCTTCCCTTCTACTCTCCTCTCCTCCCTTTCACTTTTTTTCTCCTCTCCCCTTTACCTTCCCTCCTCCACTGGTCTAAAAAAAAGTATTCATTATTTTTGCTCTCAGTTGACAGAAGATGTGTGTTACTATTCCTCTTCTTCCTTTTTGTTTGTTTTCTTTTACTCTACTCTCCCTTTCCACCCCCTCTCCTCCCTTCCCCTCCTTTTCCTCTTCATATCACTTCTGATCTTGTTCCTTCCTTAACCCTTCTCTCTCATCACTTAAACACACTTTTCTTTCTTTCCTGTTGCTCGCCTCTCTCCTCTCCTCTCCTCCACCTTCCTCTCTCCTTCCTTCCCATCCCCCCAACTCTCCCCTCCCGTCCCCTCTTCTCCCTTCCCCCCTCCTCAACCCTCCCCCTCCTCCCTTACCTTCTCTTCATGTACCTACTCCCCTTTCTTCTTCTCCTCTCCTCCCTTCCCCTCTTCTTTCTTTTCCTCTCCTTCACCCTAACCTTCCTTCTTCCCTCTACCCTCCCCTCTCCTTCCTTTACCTCTCTTTTTGTTCTCTCCTTCTTTCCCTTCCCTCCTTCACTGCTCTGAAAATAATATTCACTATTTTTACTCTCAATTGACAGAGGATGTATGTTACTAGTCCTCTTCTTTCTTCTCTTTTGCTCTACTCCCTTTTTTCCCATTCCGTCCCCTCTCCTCCCTTCTCCTCCAATTTAATTTCCTCCTCTTCCTTGTCACCACATCTCGCCCTGTCTCTTCCCCTACCCCTCACTCTCTCATCACTTACACCCGGCTTTCCTTGCCTCTCCTCTCCTCTCTCCTACTTTCCTCCTTTCCTTTCCCCACTTCTCTGCTCTATAAATAATATTCCCTATTTTTACTCTCAATTGACAGAGGATGTATGTTACTACTCCTCTTCTTTCTTCTCTTTTACTCTACTCCCCATTCCCCTTTCCATCCCCTCTCCTCCCTTCTCCTCCCCTTACTTTTCCCCTCTCCCCTCCTACTACTTCTCGTCCTGCCCCTTCCCCTACCTTCGCTCTCTCATTACTTACACTAGAGCTGCACGATTCTGCCCAAAATTAGAATTGCAATTTTTTTTTTTTTGCTTAGCATAAAAAGATTCACGATTCTCTCACGATTCTCGCGACGTAAAATCTTTCACATTATACAAAAAATAAAGGGCTAACTTTACTGGTTGGTGTATTTTTTTTTAAAGAGGAGTTACCCTTAAAAAAATAAAAATAAATAAATAATCAGACACTTACCTGTCCCAGGGTCCAGCGATGTGGGGGAACAAAGTCCCTCTTGTTCCCCCCTCCGCTCGGCGGCGCCGGCATTCTAACTGTGAAGTCACAGCTGGGCACCTACTGCGCATGCATGAGTGGCGCCACGCGCCGTGATTGGCCGTGCAGTCATCTGGGACCTGTCACGTGTCCCAGGTGACTGACAGGAGGGAGGGGGCAGAGCTGAGCCCTTCCTGCGCCGAGGGGAAGTGATGTCACCAGCCCAGGCACTGAAGGAGGCAGACTACGAGGGACCTCCTAGCAACAGGCATTTAGAGGTGAGTTAATTTTTTTTTCCAAATTTTTTCTTTTATTTTTTATTTTTGTAGGAATTTTGATGATTTTTTTATTTTATTTTTTTTAATGTGCAACACCATTTTCAATTCATTAAAGTAATTATTTTTTTTTTTTTAAATTGCATTTGAAAGAGCGCTGAGCAAATACAGTGTGACTTAAAATATTGCAACAACCGCCATTTTTTTCCCTAGGGTGTCTACTAAAATAATATATACAGTATATATATAATATTTGGGGGTTCTAAGTAATTTTTTTGGCAAACAAAAAAAAAATAAAGATTTTAACTTGAAACCAACAAATGTCAGAAATAGGTTTAGTGTTTAAGTGGTTAAACTTTTTTCACTTACACACAAAGTCTGTTCCATTGACAAATTGTTACAATGTTTATACTTAAGTTCAAATGATAAAGAATGTTTTATTCTTGGCAGACTGCCCAGTATTTCTCTTCCTTTCTTTTGAAGGCTGTGGCTTCAAAAGGGCAGAGAGAATTCTTTCTATAGAAAGAATTGTGAAACACTTTAGTCAAGATTGCGATAACGATTCTTGGCGATTAATTGTGCAGCTCTAACTTACACTCTGCTTTCCTTCCTTCTCTTCTCCTCTCCTCCCTTCTCCTCTCCTCTCTCCTACTTTCCTCCTTTCCTTTCCCTACTTCTCTGCTCTATAAATAATATTCACTATTTTTACTCTCAATTGACAGAGGATGTATGTTACCACTACTGTTCTTCCTTCTCTTTTACTCTACTTCCCCTTTCCATCCCATCTCCTCCCTTCTCCTCCCCTTCTTTTCCCTCCTCTCCCCTCCTACCACTTCTTGTCCTGTCCCTTCCCCTACCTTCGCTCTCTCATTACTTACACTCTGCTTTCCTACCCTCTAATTTTCTCCCTTCTCACCTCCTTTTCTCTCCTCCCTTCTCCTCTCCTCTTCTCCCTTCTCCTCTTCTCTTCTTCCTTCTCCTCTCCTCCCTTCTTTTCTCCTTTCCTCCCTTCTTCTCTCCTCTCCTCCCTTTTGCTCTTCTCTCCTCTCCTCCCTTTTGCTCTTCTCTCCTTCCTTCTCCTCTCCTCCCTCCCCCCCCCTTCTCCTCTCCTCCCTTCTCCTCTCCTCTTCCCCATTCTCTTCTTCCTTCTCCTCTCCTCCCTTCTCCTCTCCTTTCCTCCCTTCTTCTCTCCTCTCCTCCCTTTTGCTCTTCTCTCCTTCCTTCTCCTCTCCTCCCTTCTTCTCTCCTCTGCTCACTTCTCCTCTCCTCCCTTCTCCTGCCTTCTCCCCATTCTCCTCTCCTCCCTTCTCCTCTTCTCAACTTCCTTCTCCTCTCCTCCCTTCTCTCCTCTCCTCCCTTATCCTCTCCTATCCTTTCCTCTCCTCCCTCCTCTCTCCTACTTTCCTCCTTCCCCTTCCCTACTCCACTGCTCTATAAATAATATTCACTCTTTTTTTTTTTGCTCTCAATTGCTTTAGAGTATATGCATGTCATTGCTGCCATTAACTACCTCTCTCCAGAGTGCTTTAAGAAGAGGTGAACCATTACCGTGTCCTGTCCTGTAGGTCCATTAGGATAAATCAAGAAGATGTTTGAAAAAAAATAAAATGATACAAAGTAAACAATTGTATATGGCAGCAGCACCAACTTTGTTCCCAGTCTTATAATAACTGTTCATTGCAAAACGATAAAGTCAGCATCTTCACTGTGCCGGCGGCCACGGCTTGGTTCAGTGGTTAGCAAGAACTCCGCATGTCGTTGTCAAGTGTGATACTTATCACTAGCTGAAAAAAACGTTTTCATACTCAAAATGTCCTTCTTGGCAAAGTATAAAGGGGTGGTGGGTACAGGGAGATCGATTTTGAATTAGCATGGCAATCCCAATTCCAAAGTTCCATGGGCACCTGATTGTTGTATAAACTTCTGAACATTTCCCTTAGGTTCCGTAGACTTCGATTGTGTCCCTCCAGCTCTCAGGCAACCTGCTGAAAATTGTAATGGTATTTTAAATACATCCCAATGTCCTGATAATCAAATTCTCAGCCAATACTGCCTACATTAAATTGATTACATTATCATTGCTCACGTGAATCCAACTTCTCCTGGACATCTCAGTAGGCTTCCATTATGTCCCACCAGCCCACCATCAACCTGCTGAAAACTGTAAGGCCGCGTACACACGCGGGGACTGTTCGCTCAACTTTGTCCGCTGAACAGTGTTTCAGCGGACAGTCCGCCCGTGTGTGGGCTTTCAGCGGACAGTTTCAGCGAACAGTCTGCTGAACAAGGTTTTTCGGAATTTCCGAAAAACTGTCCGCTGAAACCTTGTTTCAGCGAACAGTCCCCTCGTGTGTAGGCTTGTTCGTCAAACAAAGTTCCGCGCATGCTCAGAAAGAATTTATACGCCGAAGGTTGCATTGCAGTGTATAGGACGTCGTTTTCTAGTCCCGTCGTACGTGCCGTTCACGTCATCGCGCACGGTTTCAGCAAACTGTTCGTACGTCGTGTGTGGGCAAGTCCGTCCATGCTAATTTTGAGCGGACTGTCCGCTGAAACTGTTTGACGAACAAAGTTGAGCGAACAGTCCCCGCGTGTGTACGCGGCCTAATAGTTTTTAAATACAGCCTTACTGTCCTTCTACTCAAATACTCAGCCTCTACTACATACATGAATTTGATTTTTTTGGCACTGCTTGCATGAATCCAGCCGACACAAACTGGCTTGCGCTAAAGTGTATATAAACCCTAACAATGAACTTCTCTTAGTTGCTTCTTTTTGGTTGACTATATCAATGAGAGTGTTTTGTTATATTCATTCGGTATTCACTTCAAATAAATGCCATTTGATCTTGTCAGAAATCCAATAAGCTCTTAACTCCCTGTGTGTACAGAGCAACCAACCTCCCCCTATGTTATGGAGAAGAGATGGTAACGTTCTGTAGTCCTAAATCACTTCCTGGTCTACGATGATGACAAAGCTGCCCCACCTTAAATACAATCACTGCCTGCGTGCTTGCTGGACAAAGGACTTAACAGATGGTCCCTTATCAAATAAAAAAAGAGTGAGCCAGTGTACCCCTCCTATAAAATGCGTGTGGATTGTGTCAGTAGAGCAGTGGACGGTGTCAGTAGAGCAGTGGACGGTGTCAGTAGGGCAGTGGACAGTGTCAGTAGGGCAGTGGACGGTGTCAGTAGGGCAGTGGATGGTGTCAGTTGAGCAGTGGATGGTGTCAGTAGAGCAGTGGATGGTGTCAGTAGAGCAGTGGAAGGTGTCAGTAGGGCAGTGGACGGTGTCAGTAGAGCAGTGGACGGTGTCAGTAGAGCAGTGGACGGTGTCAGTAGAGCAGTGGACGGTGTCAATAGAGCAGTGGACGGTGTCAGTAGAGCAGTGGACGGAGTCAGTAGGGCAGTGGACGGAGTCACTAGGGCAGTGGACGGTGTCAGTAGGGCAGTGGACGGTGTCAGTAGAGCAGTGGATGGTGTCAGTAGAGCAGTGGACGGTGTCAGTGGGGCAGTGGATGTGTCAGTAGAGCAGTGGATGGTGTCAGTGGGGCAGTGGGCAGTGTCAGTAGGGCAGTGGATGGTGTCAGTAGAGCAGTGGATGGTGTCAGTAGGGCAGTGGATGGTGTCAGTAGAGCAGTGGATGGTGTCAGTAGGGCAGTGGACTGTGTCAGTAGGGCAGTGGACAGTGTCAGTAGGGCAGTGGACAGTGTCAGTAGGGCAGTGGATGGTGTCAGTAGGGCAGTGGATGGTGTCAGTAGGGCAGTGGATGGTGTCAGTAGAGCAGTGGATGGTGTCAGTAGGGCAGTGGATGGTGTCAGTAGGGCAGTGGATGGTGTCAGTAGGACAGTAGATGGTGTCAGTAGGGCAGTGGACAGTGTCATTCGTTTTTTATTTTTATTTTTTTACAATATTATTATTATTATTTTTTTTTTTTAGCACCCTCATTTGAGGTTTGGTGAAATATCGGGGGTCTTAACAAGTGTTCTTTACAAAGGATAGTGGCCAGTAAATATTATATTCACTGGCCCTTTCTCCACTCTCCATCCTGAAATATATGCAGGAGATAAGAGGAGGGAAGCCAGAAGCATGGCAGGGCAGAGCGATACAGGGGGCTGGGCAGCAGGGGGAGTCAGCGCTGCACAGGGTGACTAGGGTGTGCTTCGCACACAGGCCTCTGGGCATAATATACACCCCTATAACATAATCATATATCAGATGTCATATTTTCTTGTGGCCAATACAGTGGCTTACTGGTTTCGCATGTCTGCCTTGCCGCAGTAGTGTTCCCAGTTTGAATCCTGGTCTTGCTAACCCTGTACTTGCGTGGGTTTCCTCCTGCAATTCAAAGATATGCTGGTAAGCCAATTGGCTTATGTCTAAGGCTCGGTTCACATATGTGCCGCATGCGGCTCACAGCAGGGGTCCGGTGCGTGCTGGTTCACAGTTTCAGGTCCGATTTTTGCCTGAATTTTGGGCTGAATTTCGGACCTGAAACGGACCAAAAGACGCACAGCGTTTTTCTGCAAAACGCACCAGAGATGTGTGAACTGGCTCCATAGATGGTCGGTCAAAATCTTCTGCTAATGCGAATTGGATGCGGTGATCCCGCATCCAATCCTCATTGGTGTGAACCCAGACTTAGGCTATGTACAGTATATAGGCACATGTCTAAATAGTCTATACATATGTGATATATTTACCTTATTCTCCAAGCTCCTTGAGTGTAGGGACTGATGGGAATGTAAAAATATGTAAAGCACTGTGTAAGTTGTTGGCACTGTATGCTGTAAATACCTGTAATAAAGAAAATCACATGACATGTCACACCCTTATGCCTCGTACACACGATCGGACTTTCCGATGGGAAATATTTGATGACAGGCTGTTGGCAGGGTGTGTGTACGCTCCATCGAACAATTGTTCTCGGATTTTCCGCGGACAAATGTCTGTTGTCGTATTTTGCGAACGTGTGTATGCATAAGTCCAAAGTACAAACACGCATGCTCGGAAGCGAGGACGAGCCGAAAGCAGTCGGTCTTGTATACTAGCGTTCGTAAAGGAGAATTAACATTCGTGACGCAGGAAATAAAAAAAATCACGAAATGCAGCGCACAATTCTCTTCTTCCTTAATGATAATGAAGGTGCTTTGCTGGTGATACTGATGGAGTTATTAGATTTCAATTTCAAAGGCTTTTTTTTTTCTAGTGATATCAAGAATAATATTATTATGCTTGTTATTTTTTTTTTTTTTATTTGGTCAAGTTACCACAACACCATTATCCCGTAGTTCTTAAGATCAAAGATACAACTATGTTGGTGTCCCTTGTCAATTTTACATTGTATTTTTTAAAATGTAACTGCCTACTCCCAAACTGTCATTTGAAGTAAAACACACAGCCAAGTATTATTCTCCACAATTTTTTTATTGTGCATTAACCACTTGAGGACCGCCGTATTGCCATTGTACGTCAGCACAATGGCACAGGCAGGCATAATCACGTACATCTACGTGATTGCCTTCCAGCGGGTGGGGGGTCCGATCGGACCCCCTCCCGCTGGTTACGGCGGTCCGATTCGGTCCAGGAGCGCTCCGTGATGAGGGGATGGCCGTTGGTTTTCGGCCACCCCCTCTGGATCACTCCTGGCCAATGAGAAGCTTCCTCCCCTGTGTATTGTTTACACAGGAAGGAGGAAGTGATGTCATTCTCCTCGGGGCGGTCTTTTTGACCGGACTACGAGGAGAACAGTAAAAGTAAGTGTGCACCAACACTACACTGACATGTAGGTACACACAGGCACACAACCCCCCCCCGATCCCCCCCCCCGATCGCCCCCCGATCCCCCCCCCCCGCCCCCCCTCCCCCCCCAGTCACAGTGTCACTGATTGCATTGATCATTTCTTTACTGATCAATGCATTCAGTGTCAGTTGTGACAGTAAAAACTGTCAGGACAGTTAGTGTTAGGTCCAGGGTAGCCCCCTATCACCCCCCAATAAAGATTTAACCCCCTGATTGCCCCTAGAGTTAACCCTTTCACCCCCTTTTGCCAGTGTCACTAAGCGATCATTTTTCTGATCGCTGCATGTGTCGCTAGTGTCGCTAGGTAGCTAGTTATTTTTTTAGGTTCACCGCCAGGTTTTTATATCGCTAGGTACCCCGATATACTACCCAATAATGTTTTTAACCCCCTGATTGCCGCTAGTTAACCCTTTCACCCCCTTTTGCCAGTGTCACTAAGCGATCGTTTTTCTGATCGCTGCATTAGTGTCGCTACAGTCGCTAGGTAGCTAGTTATTTTTTTAGGTTCACCGCCAGGTTTTTATAGCGCTAGGTACCCCGATATACTACCCAATAATGTTTTTAACCCCCTGATTGCCGCTAGTTAACCCTTTCACCCCCTTTTGCCAGTGTCACTAAGCGATCATTTTTCTGATCGCTGCATGTGTCGCTAGGTAGCTAGTTATTTTTTTAGGTTCACCGCCAGGTTTTTATATCGCTAGGTACCCCGATATACTACCCAATAATGTTTTTAACCCCCTGATTGCCGCTAGTTAACCCTTTCACCCCCTTTTGCCAGTGTCACTAAGCGATCGTTTTTCTGATCGCTGCATTAGTGTCGCTACAGTCGCTAGGTAGCTAGTTATTTTTTTAGGTTCACCGCCAGGTTTTTATAGCGCTAGGTACCCCGATATACTACCCAATAATGGTTTTAACCCCCTGATTTCCGCTAGTTAACCCTTTCACCCCCTTTTGCCAGTGTCACTAAGCGATAATTTTTCTGAACGCTGCATCAGTGTCGCTAGTGTCGCTAGGTAGCTAGTTATTTTTTTAGGTTCACCGCCAGGTTTTTATAGCGCTAGGTACCCCGATATACTACCCAATAATGGTTTTAACCCCCTGATTGCTGCTAGTTAACCCTTTCACCCCCTTTCACCAGCGATCACAGTATAAGTGTCACTGGTGACGCTGGTTAGCCAGTTAGTTATTTAGGTTCCCCGTCAGGTTTTTATATAGCGCCAGGGACCCCCATATACTACCTAATAAAAATTTGAACCACCTGATTGCCCCTAGTTAACCCTTTCACCACTGATCACCGTATAAGTGTTACGGGTGACTCTGGTTAGTTTGTTTTTTATAGCATTTTATATTCAAATCCGGAAGGCAGTGCTTGGTTTTCGGGGTCCCGTACGTAGCTAGGCTCCCAAAAAGTCCCCCACATGTGGTATCCCCGTACTCGGGAGAAGCAGCAGAATTTATTTTGGGGTGTAATTTGACTTCTGCCCATAGCATGTGTGAGCAATATATCATTTAGTGACAACTTTGTGCAAAAAAAAAAAAGTTTGTAATATTCCCGCAACTTTTGGCAAAATATAAAATATTCCATGGACTCAACATGCCTCTCAGTAAATAGCTTGGGGTGTCTACTTTCCAAAATGGGGTCATTTGGGGGGGTTTTGTGCTATTTTGGCATTTTATGGCCTTCGAAACTGTGATAGGTAGTGAGGAGTTAAATCAAAAATTTGCACCCTTAGAAATCCTGAAGGTGGTGATTGGTTTTCGGGGTGCCGTGCGCGACTAGACTCCCAAAAAGTCCCACACATGTGGTATCCCCGTACTCGGGAGAAGCAGCAGAATGTATTTTGGGGTGCAATTCCACATATAACCATGGCATGTGTGAGCAATATATCATTTAGTGACAACTTTTTGTAAAAAAAATTTTTTTTTTTTTTTTTTGTCATTATTCAATCCCTTAGGACAAAAAAAATAAATATTCAATGGGCTCAACATACCCATCAGCAATTTCCTTGGGGTGTCTACTTTCCAAAATGGGGTAATTTGGGGGGGATTTGTACTGCCCTGCCATTTTAGCACCTCAAGAAATGAGATCGGCAGTCATAAATTAAAAGCTGTGTAAATTCCAGAAAATGTACTCTAGTTTGTAGACGCTATAACTTTTGCGCAAACCAAAAAATATTCGCTTATTGACATTTTTTTTACTAAAGACATGTGGCTGAATAAATTTTGCCCTCAATGTATGACTAAAATTTAGTTTATTCGATTTTTCTTATAACAAAAAGAAGAAAATATCTTTTTTTTTCAAAATTTTCGCTCTTTTTCCATTTATATCGCAAAAAAAAAAAATCGCAGAGGCAATCAAATACCATCAAAAGAAAGCTCTATTTGTGGGAAGAAAAGGACGCAAATTTCGTTTGGGTGCAATATTGCATGACCGCGCAATTACCAGTTAAAGCAGCGCAGTGCGAAATTGCAAAAAGACCTCTGGTCCTTAAGGTATTTATTGGTCCGAGGCTGAAGTGGTTAAAAAAATAAAATAAAAAAAATAGACATGCTATCTGCCAATAGAACTTAACCAAAAAGTGCATTCTATGTATCCAGAAATATAGAAAATATACCAAATCAAATCATTATTATTCAAACAAAAATATAATGTCAAAGCAATAACTCCAAGGCCAATAATAAATAATACGTTATCTCCTCCGATTCTGCGACATGGCTGGTCGACGAACGGCTGTTCAGAAACAAACTGAAAAGCGTGAAATGAAAACTGCGAAATGAAAAGCGCGAATCAACACTCACCAAACTTCTACTAACACAAAATTAGCAGAATCAGCCCAAAGGGTGCCGCTAAAGAGCTGAAAAACAACGTAGTACGTCACTACGTTCGTATTTGTTGGCCAACAATTTTTGTGGCCACGTGTAGGCAAGACAAGTTTGGGCCAACGCCCTTCGGACAAAATTCAATTGTTTTGTTGGCCAACAATCCGATCGTGTGTATGAGGCCTAATAATGGACACGGTGTAAAGTTGGAATTTTGGTTGGAAAAAGCTCTGATTGTTTTCGCGACGGGATTTCGCTCAAGCTGCCTTGCATACACACGGTCACACCAAATTCCGACCGCCAAGAACTCGGTGACGTACAACACGTATGACGGGACTAGAAAAGGGAAGTTCAATAGCCAGTAGCCAATAGCTTCCGTCTCGTAGTTGAATCTGAGCATGCGTGAGTTTTTGCGCGTCGGAATTGCATACACACGATTGGAATTTCCGACAGAAACTTTTTCCGTCTGGAAAAATTGTGAACCTGCTCTCAATCCTTTGCTGGCGGAAATTCGGGCAGCAAAATTCCGATGGAGCATACACACAGTCGCATTTTCCCCCAACAAAAAGCTCTCATCTGTCTTTTTCTGGCCGAAATTTCCGACCGTCTGTACGCGGCATAATGCTGTATTATCTACTTTTCACTGTCCTTGCAACCTTGATGTTTTCCTTTTACATTTAGAAATACAATTCATTCATTATAACATAAAAAAAATAAATAAAATTTATATAGGCACTAAAAGCAATAGGAGGAAAAAAAAATGAAAATAAAGTAATGGATGCCGATTCCGCCGTGTGGAGACAGAGAACTGTTAAACACCCACAGAACAGCCTTTCTTTTTGTTCATCGGTAATTTTGGACACATTATTCCACATTCTCTGAAAAATCTCTATTCACAATGAGCGAGAAGAACTCGCCGTCCTTCCAATTTGCAAAAAAAGAGATGACTGTGATTAGGCGACGGGCATGCCAGGGGGAGGCGCGGTGCCGTGGGAAATGGTGGGCCGAAGGGTGTGCTGGTTGAAGATAAGCTGAAACTGATTCACGTTCACTATCGAGAGGTCACATCTCATGAGTGAACCTTGAGGAAAGCAGAATTGGAGGCACTTTAAAATGTAATGATAGAGAATCGAGGTATTGTTTCTTAAAAGCATACAAAGCGGCGTACGCGCGGAGCGGTGAATGATACACAAGTCACGGAACAATGGACAGTGCCGGCGGGTCATGCGGATATTATGAATCGGCGCGATTATACCATGTCCCCAAATCAGATGTTATTGTGAAACAGGGAGTGGTACAATGTTTTAGAGAGAATTGTAAATAGAGCATTTTCAGTCTAACTTTCTTAAAGAAATATGGAGTTGGCCAGGGCTGAGTACTTCTGAAAATGAAAGATGGCTGACTATCCTCCAGTTTCCAGGTTTTGGAATCTGTCCTGGAGCGAGTAGACAAATCCGGAAAGTGCACTATGTTACCAAAAGTATTGGGGCGCCAGCCTCGACACTTTAATTCAAAACAACTTACAAAGCCATCCACAATTTAGCCCCCAGCTACATCACCAGTCTAGTCTCGAAATACCAACCTAATCGTTCTCTCTGTTCCTCTCAAGACCTCCTGAGCTCCCTTGTCAATTCCTTCTTTGCTCGCCTCCAGGACTTTTCCAGAGCCTCTCCAATGCTATGGAACTTCTTACCCCAACCTGTCCAATTATCTCCTATTCTATTAGCTTTGAGACGATCCCTGAAAACCCTCCTCTCCGGAGATGCCTACCCTACCCACACCCAACAACTGTATGTAGCACTAACCCCCCCGAAGGAGCTGCTGGTTAGATTTGGGCTTACCGTTACCTTCTGTTTTCCTCGTTGCACGTCTAGGGGTGTCCTGTGGTAAATGGCCCAGTAACTTGAGAGACCCACAACAGATCCACTTGAATGGATTTTATTTGCAAAACGTAGACAATGAACAGTCTCTTAATTTGGGATCAGAGGGTTGGAAAGGAAATTCAGGTACACACAACTGGACTTTTTGAGTCCATCGGACAATTCGATCTTGTGTGGGCTCCATCGGACCTTTGCTTTCCAAAAATCTGGCGGACTTTAGAAATAGAACATGTTTTAAATTTTTCCACTGGAACTCCGCCGGACCGAGAAATCCGTTTGTGTGTATGCTAGTCCGACAGACAAAAACCAACGCTAGGGCAGCTATTGGCTACTGGCTATGAACTTCCTTATTCTAGTCCAGTCGTACGTCATCACGTTTGAATCCGTCGGACTTTGGTGTGATTGTGTGTGGCCAAGTCCGTTCATTCGGAAAGTCCGTCAGAACTCCGCCGAAACTCTGTGGCAAAGACCGCCGGACCTGGTCCCTCGAAAAGTCCGGTCGTGTGTACGCGGCATTAGTATCAAAGTCAAAATGTTGAAGAACTTGCTTACTTTGACTGCATCCAGAGAATAGCCATTCGCAACTGGATGATCACTCAGGTTGGACAGTCCCTCTCTCACAAGGCCTAGCAGCCAACAAGGTGCTTACTCAGGAACAAGTCTCTGCCACAGACATTGCTGTAGAACGTACAAGATAATGTCTCTGCCACAGACGTTGTTGCAGAACACATAGGGAAACTAAGCTTGAAAACACTCGTAGGATACCTGGATCTTTCAGCCAGCTTGACGATATCCACAAGACCGGATTCTCTCGGGTACTTGAGCCCTTCCAGGCTCTTACTAAGAAACCAACCCATACGTGGTCTTCTTCTGGAATGCTTGAAGTCACTGGGTCTCTCCCAAACTGGAGACGGCACCCAACCACCTCAGAATCCTCCTTTCGTTTCCTTGCCTCGGGCTAGCCAGCCCCGAGACATCAAAATCAGGTGGATCTGCACCCCAGGCCATAGCCTTCCTGGGGGCTGGTCAGGAGGACCAGGACCATGAAGTCAGTACATTATTCTGGACCGGAACCCCGAACCACGTGACGTCTGCAACTTAAATACCCTCTCCCAGAAAGCACAGTGAGAGCACCACTCCCACTGGACGGGCTCCGAGAGAGAGTAACTTAAGCACCTAACCAGACCATAGTTCCATGCCTGCCAGAAGAGACAGCGCCCCCTGTGGCCAGGCTGTACATCTCACACTCCAGTCAGACTGATGCTGAAGTCTAAATTTAGACAATTGTACCCAAACCAAACTGCAGTTCAGGCATAACTTTAACTTTGAAAAACGCATAGCGCGTTCTCTTCAGGAGCCGCTGCTACATGTATTTTCATTTTCTCCATCTGATCATCCCCCCACAGCAATTACCTTTTTGTATCACTTGACCCTCCCTTCTAGATTGTAAGCTCTAAGTAACCTCTGATCCCTCCTGTATTGAATTGTATTGTAACTGTACTGTCTATCCTCATGTAAACAATCCCCCCCCCCATGAAATCTCCCACAAGCACAAATTGTTGGCCCCCATCCCCTTCCCAGCTCAAATCCTCTCCCTCCCCATATCTCCCTTCCTAGCATGAATCCTTTACATGTCAAATTTCTCCTCTGAGCACAACTCTTCCCCCAATCATCTCTACTACCACAAATCCTCCCCCTACAAATCCCCCTTCTTAACACAAATCCCCCCCAATCTCCCCTCCTAGCACAAATCTCCCCCAATCCCCCCTCTTAGCACATATCCCCCCCCCACCTAAGAATAATTATTTCCCCCCCCCCCCAGTACACTCTCATCCCCAGCACAAATGTTTCTTACTCTGCGCCCCCTCCATGCCCCCAGTGCACTTCCCCCCTCCTTCAAACACACAGACCTCAGATGCAGCGCGGCAGGTGACTATGTGATGTCCTTTCTCCTAGGCCCCTCCTCATCTTGACAGGTCAGCGTTGAGGAGGAGCCTAGGGCAAGCCTACTTTTTACAATCTTTACAAGCAGCCAGAGATGAGTGACGCCGCTTAAAACCTACATATTGGACCACATATTGGGTGCTCTTCCATTTGTAAGGAACGGGGAGGGTAAATGTGCTGCCTGCCCTTCATTTTCAAACAATATTCTATTTTGCCAGTAGACTGGAGTTCTTCTTTATGAAACAGAAAATACTTAATGAAAGCTTAACTACTGGAATAACGATAACGGTAAGCAAGATTGTTTATTTTACACATCAGAAAATCACACAGACCGTGAAACACACATATATATATATATATATATCAACATAGAGAGTGACATAAAAAAACGTTTATAATAAAAACCTGCAATAATTGGGTGCTTTTAAGCAGAATATAATCTTGTAGCCATTAGCGAGAAAGACCTTGTAAAGAGCAGAATGGAAAAAAAAAAAAGAAAAAAAAAAAGCCTGTTTCCGAGCGAAGTTTTGTAAGCCTAAATGAATATTTAGGTGTTAATGCATTTTTACGAGAGTGGAGTAATGAGCGCTATATTTTCAGGTGATGGAGCAGTAAGTAAGACCTAGTCTCTGACACGGAGAGTTTATTGCCTATCAGAATCCCTTGCTAAGCAATTTGGAAACCATCTGTTAGGCTGGGGCAGAAACCTTTTCTCACCTATCACAAAGATGATGGATAATTGCAAGTAAGCAAATGCATGCTGCGCTAGGAAGGTGCCCCCTCCCCCCCCCCCTTTACTTCCCAAACATCATCCTCAGGCATGAGCGTGTCTAGGTTTGACGTCTATTACTCGTCTGGGATAACTGAAACTGGAATTCTATCTAAACAGCTTAATGCAATATTAAAGAATATGTACATGACCTGTCTTACCTGACAATATGTCCGTAACTCTTTTTCGCCATTCTTGAAATTCATATACATATTTGTGACACTGGAGGTGGAGAAAGCCTTCAGCTCACTCAATGGACCAGCCTACCTCAACCGTTTTACCCCAAAGGAACCCTTGAAATAATTCTCAGGTTTCAGGGAACTCTTGCATAAATTATTGGGTGGTCAGTGGGAACAATTCTCCTTACTGGGGAGCTTGGGTTTGATCCTTACTCGCCAAACCCGGAAGGCAGCTGTCCGCTCCAGCCTTATTAGCCACGGCCTGGGTACTCCCCGCCCTGCAATTTCATGTACACAAAGGCGTGGGGATGCTAGTGACATTATTGACCTTCTATGGGCACATGGGTTCAGACTGAATCAAGATCAACCTTACTCTTTGCATTGGTGAAGTCGTCTGGTGACTGGTGGTCTCAAAAGATCATTGGTGTCATGCTGTTGGCTCTGCCAAGGGGTGTTGGCCCAGAACTATGCAGGCATCATCAGATAGGAACTCAATCAGGCACAGCTTAAGGCACCCCTAGCAACCTCTAGAGGAACCGTAGGGTCCCACAGAACCCTGGTTAAGAAGGATGGAATGAGACTAAACTGTAAGTGTGTATCACCACATTGCACTACTATTCCTTAGTATACACTTATGCACTACTGTTCTTTAAGCTGCTTAAACAACTCCCCTCTTCAGCCGAAGTGCCTGAAACCAGTGACAGGACAAGATCCCTAATACCAGCTTGGAAAAGATCCAGAGCTGTGAACTAATTTAGCAATATAGGCTGAAGGTCCTATCCTTTCTGCACCCCCACCTACTGCTGAGGAACCCAAGGTGGCCACCTCTACAGCCTACGCTTCAGCCAAGCCCTGCCTAAAACCCATCCAAATGACTGCACAATGTACAATGCAATAGAGTGTGTTGGCTTACAGTTCAATAATTACTACATACAGCCTGTTTTCTTTAAAACGATAAGGTTTTTGATCTGTTTAAAGAAGCCATTTGCAACTCATCCCCATTCGCTTGAATGGGTCGTGTTAATCAGTGATACTGTTTGCCGAATGCCACAGAGGGATCATTTTTGCAATTGGTACAAAGCAAAGCATTACAACTTTGGCATGTTAACTGCCCTAAACCCTGCCTGTGCAACTGAAAGGGTGGTAATGGGGGGCACCAAGGAGGCAGCTCAACCACATGTATTTAATGCCTCCCAACTGCAAATCTAAACAAGCCCTTTATGTAGCAGCTACGGGAGAAGTGAACGGAATACTTTAGTACAGCCTTTCTGAACCTTTTCAACACTGAGAAACCCTTGAAATAATTTTCCAATTTCAGGGAACCCCTGCTAAAAATTATTATATCTACAACTCATGATATATTAGTATGATGGTCAGTGGGAAGAATGCTCCTTACACTCGTAGTCATTTGGAAAAATCACCCCCTTACAGAGAGCTACCGTATCTGAGAGGCAAAAATTGCTCATTACTCAAGGAACCTCTAGCAACCTCTGGAGGAACCTTATATCAGTGGTTCTCAACCATGGGGTCGAATGATGATTTTCCATGGGTCACTGAATCCTGGGCTGTTCCTGAAGCCCGCACCGCTCTCCCAGCCTTTTTGCGGCTTCCCAGCAGGGTTATCCATGGAGCCTGCGGCCGCCCAGCGGGGCTGTTCCTGGAGCCCACGGCTGCCCACTCAGCCTCTTCACAGGCACCCATTCAGTACACGGTATGGCTGGGGGGCAGGGACTAGAGGTCAGCTGACTGGTGAGGAATGTGAAGTGGGAGGGGCTGGATGAGATCCTTCCTCCTGATTTTGGTATAGGTGTCAGTGCTACAAGACACCACAAAATCGGAGACACAGTGAGTAACAGTACCTGTGATTAGAGTTGCCATTAAAAGTACTCAGGGAGCGCTAAATGTCTGCAGTTTAGGGGCGCAAATTACTTGTCTTGCCTTGAGTGCTGACAACCCAGGCTATGACAATCATTTTACTGTTGGGGGCCTTGGGAAATTTTATCAAGGGGGTCACGGCACTAGACGGTTGAGAACCACTGCTATATATATATATATATATATATATATATATATATATATATATATATATATATGTATATATGTATATATACACAGTAAAACCGGCAGGGTAGTCTTCCTGGTCACGATTGCAGACTGGCAGCGGTGAAAGCCAGCGGTGCGGAGGATGGTCTATGTGGACAGCTTTACCCCGGATGCCTGCATACTTACATGTGCCTTTTTTAATCATCAACTATGTGAGTTGCTAAATGTTGTACCTTCATAAAATGTACCGTATTTTCCGGCGTATAAGACAACCTTTTAAACTTAAAAAACTGGGCAAAAAGGAGGGGTCGTCTTATAAGCCGGGTCAGCTGCTGGGATGTCTTCTGGATGTGCGGTAATACTGTATGTAGCTTCGGCTACATACAGTATATACTGCTGAGCCAATCCCAGTGAGCGATGTATTCAAATGAATACAGAGCCTGCTCGGATTGGAGTAACAATCTCTGCCAATCCGAGCAGGCTACACACAGTAGCCTGCCCGGATTGGCTTTGAGAGTCAGAGAGGCACGGGCTAATGATGTTACAGCCTCTGCCAATCCAAGCAGGCTTTGTATTCATTAATAGAATACATTGCTCGCCGTGATTGGCTCCAGCACCAGCAAGAAGGAAGAAGGAAATGGCTCCAGCAAGAACAAAGAAGAGGGATATGAAGCGTCGGAAGCCTCGGAATGGGGGGGGGGGGGTCATCTTAAACGGTGAGTATGGGCAAAACATTTTAAAAACATGTACAATTAGGGGGTCGTCTTATATGACGGGTCGTCTTATACACCGGCAACTACGGTAACCATATTGCTACACTTAGAGGGACCTCTCTTCTCTTTCATACTCTGGAGCTCCTGCTGGATTTTGCTTCTAATTCCCTTGTTGAGGCTTCCATTTGTGGATGGACATTTTATGGTTACACAACCTGGTCACATTGCTATAATATTTTTATATGGACTATAAACTGAAGGGCTTATGAATAAATGTTTGTGGAACAAATTATTTTGTATTGGGTATCAATAAATTGAAGGTGTAATATCTGCTATATAGAGGCCAACATCCCTAACTTGGATAGTATACAAATTTCCCCTTGGAAAATGGGACCTTTTTAGGCACAGATTGTATTATAAAAAAAGTTGTATTTATCAAAAAATGTGTATCATATAAAGTGGAAAATAGTTATAAAAAACATTGATGGTTGGGTTGTTTGTACAGAACAGAAGAGGTGGAAATGATACCCAAACATTTTTGAACATGTAACAAAATATGTGAACATAAAATACAATTGTATTTCCTTCTTTCTTAGGCCGCGTACACACGGGCGGACTGTCTGACGGACTTGGTCCGCTGAAACGTGTTTCAGCGGACAATCCGCTCGTGTGTGGGCTTCAGTGGACTTTTTCAGCGGACAGTCTGGCGGACTAAGTCTTTCGGAATTTCCGTAATATTGTCCGTCCAAACTTGGTTTCAGCGGACAGTCTGCTCGTGAGTAGGCTAGTTCGACGGACTAAGTATGGCGCATGCTCAGAAAGGATTTACACGGCCGAAGGTTGCATTGCAGTGTATTGGACGTCGTATTTCTAGTCCCGTCGTACGTGCTGTACACGTCATCGCGCAAGCTTTCAGCGGACTGTCTGTTCATCGTGTGTGGTCAAGTCCGTTCATTCGAAAGTAGGACGGACTGTCTGTCGGATTGTCTGACGGACTTAGTTGGGCAGACAGTCCGCCCGTGTGTACGCGGCCTTATGGGGAAATTTGCTTTGATATACAAGTACTTTGGATTACAAGCATGTTCCCGGAAGGAATTATGCTCGCACTCCAAAGGTTTCACTGTATATGTATCAAATGCAACGCAAGCAGTCTCAGGGCTTTTGGCTTTTGGATATTTATGTTGTAGAGGAGGAAGACTTTTACAGGTAAATAAATAACCTGCATTAAAAAATGCATATGCACATATAATCATATGGAAAGATTGTTGTTGAAAAGAATGGTTCTACATGAAGCCCATTAAGAATGGTTCTACATTAAGCCCATTGTGCCCTAAGCAAAACCACCGTAATTTCACTTTTCCCATTGACTCCAAATGTATTTCACCACAATGGCAATTTTACTAAAATCATCTGATGTTTGTACAAAAACAACTCCTAATTTCACCCAATCATAGCCATCACTAAGCCAAGCCTCCCCGGAAAATCAGGTCGCCCTTCTGCACCGTAGCATTACAGTACTTGTTGTTGCCTCGGTTATCACTCTGTCACTCCACCGCTTTGTCTGCTTTTGTCTCCTTCACCAGGAACATCACAATTTGTTCTTTGTTTTGTCCTCATTCGAAAACACTTGAAATTGAGCACTTAATAATGTGGGACAATAGTCCGTAATAAAATATAATAGAACCTTATAATGGAGCCCTATAATAGAACCCTGTTGCAAAGTGTCTCGAAAAAAACCCAAAAAACATAATTCAGCCTCTCAGAAAGCAGATGCGGACCGGGTGGTATATGGAAGCGAGAGCGGGAACGCGGTCGCAAGGTCGTAAAGAGGAAATTTGGCATCTGTTTTCTTTATTTGTAGTTTTATTCCGAACGTTTTTCTCCCCCTAACAGCAGGGTAATATTTCATACTAATTATAACCTTTTTCATTTTGCCATAATGATTTAGACCAAACGTCGAAGGAGGCCTTCTTAAAGAGTTGAGTCTTTGGCGTGTGTTCAGTTGAGATACCAAATAAAATTTAGGAAAAACAACATTTGCCTTATTGGGTATTTATAGTAAACAAGGCTGATGGCGCCAATTACTTTTTAACCCCTTTACAACCCCCTAACACATAAGAGTGTGCTTTAACACCCACATACTGCACATATACGTCTCTGGGCGGCCAACGAGAGCACGCTTACTGCAAAAGATAGTTCTTGGTCTTCTCTAATGATCGATAGCCAGTGAGACTGGTTCCTAACCATGTGACCATTGCGACAGCCAATCACAGCAGTTGTGTGATCAGCCAATCTTTCTTAATGCCCCCCCGGCATTTAGAACTTTTTAAAGGGGTGCTGGGGTAGGCAGGAAAGGGTTAAAGTGGATCTTAATCACTAAAATCTCACCTAAGTTTCAAATTGCTATAAGGGACTATATACAAGATTTTAGTAATGAGAACGGTATCATTAGCAGTAATCAGCATGGATTCATGAAGAATCGTTCTTGCCAAACCAATCTACTAACCTTCTATGAGGAGGTGAGTTACCATCTAGATAAAGGAAGGCCCGTAGACGTGGTGTATCTAGATAAAGGAAGGCCTGTAGACGTGGTGTATCTAGATAAAGGAAGGCCCGTAGATGTGGTGTATCTAGATAAAGGAAGGCCGGCAGACGTGGTGTATCTAGATAAAGGAAGGCCCGCAGATGTGGTGTATCTAGATAAAGGAAGGCCCGTAGACGTGGTGTATCTAGATAAAGGAAGGCCCGTAGACGTGGTGTATCTAGATAAAGGAAGGCCCGTAGACGTGGTGTATCTAGATAAAGGAAGGCCCGTAGATGTGGTGTATCTAGATAAAGGAAGGCCCGCAGACGTGGTGTATCTAGATAAAGGAAGGCCCGCAGACGTGGTGTATCTAGATAAAGGAAGGCCCGTAGACATGGTGTATCTAGATAAAGGAAGGCCCGTAGACGTGGTGTATCTGGATTTTGCAAAAGCATTTGACACAGTTCCCCATAAACGTTCACTGTACAAAATAAGGTCCATTGGCATGGACCATAGGGTGAGTACATGGATTGAAAACTGGCTACAAGGGCGAGTTCAGAGGGTAGTGATAAATGGGAAGTACTCGGAATGGTCAGGGGTGGGTAGTGGGGTCCCCAAGGGGTCCGGCCTGGGACCAATCCTATTTAATTTGTTCATAAACGACCTGGAGGATGGGGATGGGGGAAACAGTTCAATCTCTGTATTTGCGGATGATACTAAGCTAAGCAGGGCAATAACTTCTCTGCAGGAGGTGGAAGCCTTGCAAAAAGATCTGAACAAATTAATGGGGTGGGCAAATACATGGCATATGTGGTTCAATGTAGAAAAATGAAAAATAATGCATTTGGGTGGCAAAAATATGAATGCAATCTATACACTGGGGGGAGAACCTCTGGGGGAATCTAGGATGGAAGGACCTAGTAGATGATAGGCTCAGAAATGGCAAGCTTCTGCTAACAAAGCAAACAGAATATTGGCATTAAATAGGGGATCAACTCCAGAGATAAAACGATAATTGTCCGGCTCAACAAGACTCTGGTCTGGCCGCACCTGGAGTATGCTGTCCAGTTCTGGGCCCCAGTCCTCAGGAAGCATGTACTGGAAATGGAGCGAGTACAAAGAAGGGCAACAAAGCTGATAAAGGGTCTGGAGGATATTAGTTATGAGGAAAGGTTGGGAGCACTGAACTTATTCTCTCTGGAGAAGAGACGCTTGAGAGGGGATATGATTTAAATTTACAAATACCGGACTGGTGACCCCACAATGGGGAGAAAACATTTTCGCGGAAGGGAGTTTAACAAGACATGTGGACAATTGAAAGGTAGAAGTGACTTGGCACAGCTAGCAAAGGCATGCCCCCATCCTGACTAAATGAATATACATAAAAAAAAGAGGCAAGGTTGGGACTTTACATGGGGCATATCTCTGCAAAAAAAAGGAAAATAGAATTCAAATGATAAATTCTAATTTAATTGAATGTCACAATCGTGTAAAATGTATACATGATTGATAGACACACAATGTACTAAAGTCATAATGAATAATTGATTTAGTGCCACATTCATGTAGAGTATGCATGATTGATGGACACGTGATGAACTAATGCCGCATACACACGATCAGAAATTCGGCCAGCACCGCAACACACAGGGATATACAATGTAATACTGACATATAATCACACACATAGGTTGGACTTGATGGACTTTTTTTTTTTTTTTCAACCTCACCTACTATGTAACTACTATGTTGTTTTCCATCTTTGTAAACTCTGAAGCTTTCATTAAACACTTGGCCTCCGTAAGATTTACCCCCCTTCATGACTAGGCCATTTTTTGTGATACGGCACTGCGTTACTTTAACTGACAATTGCGCGTTCATGCAACGCTGTACATAAATGACATTTTTGTATTTTTTTCCCCACAAATAGAGATTTCTTTTGGTGGTATTTGATGACCACTGTGTTTAATTTTTATTTTTTTGCACTATAAACAAAAAAAGACCGGCAATTAAAAAAAAAAAAGAAAAGAAAAGAATATATATATATATATATACATATACATATATATATAATTTTTTTTTTTTTTACTTTCTGCTGTAAAACATATCCAATTCAAAATGTAAAAAAAATCAAATAAATACATTTATATCAATATGTATTCTTCTACATATTTTTAATAATAAAAAAAAAATCCCAGTGAGCGTATATTGATAGGTTTGCGCAAAAGTTATTGTGTCTAACAAACATATTATACTTACCTCCACTGTGCAGCTCGATCCCCCTCTTCTGGGGTCCCCCAACCTGACTATGTAATTATTGCTATTAAAAATATTATTATTATAAAGAATGTATATAGCACCAACAGTTTTGTGCAGCACTTTACAAAATAAACAAATAATCATAGTTAGGTTGAAAAAAGACACAAGTCATCAATTGCGATCAACACACACACAGAAAAAAAAAAAGGAATACATAAATACAATACCTCCATATACAGAACCCTATATTCACAGTGGGTGCAAAGGAAGGCAACCCCCCCCCCCCCCCCAAAAAAAAAAAAAAAAGCTTTTTGTCCAATTTGCTACGACAGGGTAAAAAAAAAAATCCTTTATGATTTCTAAGGCAATTGAACATTCTCGGCATCAATAATCTCTATAAAATATCTAAAAAAAAAAAAAAAATATATATATATATATATATATATATATATATATATATATATATATATATATATGGTGGAGACATAATACATCTGTTTAAAAAATAAATAAAAACTATTGATTGCAAGAACCTTAAAAAATAATACATTAAAGTATTAATTAAAGCTAATAGGGTTATATTTTCTATTCCTCTTCTGGAAGCTTTTCATTATTTTATAACTGTTACTGTTTTTTTTTTTTCTTTTTTTTTTTCTTTTTTTTATAAAAAGAAAAAAAAAATGATTGCAAGAAGAACCTTAAAAAAAGAATACATTAAAGTAATAATTAAAGCTAAAAGGGTTATATTTTGTATTCTTCTTCTGTAAGCTGGTCATTATATAATAACTGTTACTGTTTTTATTGTTTTGTTTTTCCTTTTTTATTTTTATATTTTTCATTTTATTTTAATTTTTTTATAAAAAAAAAAAAAAAAAATGATTGCAAGAAGAACCTTAAAAAAATAATACATTAAAGTAATAATTGAAGTTAAAAGGGTTGTATTTTCTATTCTTCTTCTGTAAGCTGTTCATTATTTTATAACTGTTTTTTTTTTTTCATTTTTTTTTTTTTTATATATATATAAAATAAAAAAATAATTGATTGCAAGAAGAGCCTTAAAAAAATAATACATTAAAGTAATAATTAAAGCTAAAAGGATTATATTTTCTATTCTTTTTCTGCTTTTCATTATTTTATAACTGTTACTGTTGTTTTTTATTTTATTTTTATTTTTTATTTTTTTTCTTATATGTGTTTTTGTTTCATGTAATGCTTTTGAAATCTCGAGTTATTTTTATTTTTTTATTTTTATTTTTTAATCTCTGTGCAGCTCTCTCTACAGCTTTGCCTGACAATAAAAGCCGCCTTTGATTGGCTGTTGGAGTTTAGTACAAAGGTTGCATCCAAACACACAGCTCCGTATGAGCCATTGCATGTGAATTAACTCAGATGTTTTCCAGGCACCTGTCCATATAGCTACAATACAATATAATATCCTGCCCCATTAGAGTATAAAGATTTGCGGTTGAATCCCTCCTGGATGCATTGTGTCAGCCTGAATGGAACACGTTCTGCAACATTATTAAAGAGAGAGCCCTCCCGCTGTTCCTACAATGCTGTTTGCTGAGTGGTATAATGATGTGCTAGGCTACACCGCCACCAACACTCCAGCAGGGTCAGAAGAATTACGGTTAAATTATTAGACCTCAAGAAAGCGATAGATAGCGAGCGACTCGCAGGCTGCGGAAAAATAAAAAACCTGTTTCATTTTTCTTTGGCCGGAGAAATTACATTTTAACCTTCTTTTTTTTCAACCCCCCACCCTTTGTTCTGGATCATTGTGAAATGAAATGCTTATTTCACAGTAAAGAATGACGAAGCCAAGGAAATGAAATCCGCTCCTTTTCTGCATCCATTTGCTCAGGATTTTTTTATTTTTTTATTTATTGTACTGCTTTTTCTAATAACATTTTTTCCTCTGAGTGTATTTACATCTCCAGGGGGGTTTAGAGATGATCTTGTGTGTGTTTGCATTTTACAATTCCAATATGCTGTGATGAAAACCCCTACGCCTCTCCTTTATACTGTATCTACCTTTGGTCTCAAGGTGGACATCCATTTATGACCTGACTCCGGGGCGTGAATAAAATTGCCCGTAAATAAAAGCGAATAGTATTAGTTGGAGGAATAATGTCCCATCATTGGATTTAGCTGGAAGTCTGGTGCCCCATCATTGGTGTTAATGGGAGGAATAGTGTCCTATATTTGACCTTTGGTCTCAAGATGGACATCCATTTATGACCTGACTCTGGGGCGTAAATAAAATTGCCCGTAGTTAAAAACAAATAGTATTAGTTGGGGGAATAATTTACCATCATTTGTTTTAGTTGGAAGACTGGTGCCCCATCATTGGTGTTAAATGGAGGAATAGTGTCCTATCTTTGACCTTTGGTCTCAAGATGGACATCCATTTATGATCTGACTCCGGGCGTAAATAAAATTGCCCGTGAATAAAAATGAATAGTATTAGTTGGAGGAATAATGGCCCATCATTGGTTTTAGTTGGAAGACTAGTGCCCCATCATTGGTTTTAAATGGAGGAATAGTGTCCTATCTTTGACCTTTGGTCTCAAGATGGACATCAATTTATGACCTGACTCCGGGCGTATGGTATTAAATGGAGGAATATTGCCTTAGCTTTGACCTTTGGTCTCAAGATGGACATCCATTTATGACCTGACTCCGGGCATAAATAAAATTGCCCGTAGATTAAAACAAATAGTATTATCTGGAGGAATAATGTCCCATCATTGATTTTAGTTGGAAGACTGGTGCCCCATCATTGGTGTTAAATGGAAGAATATTGTCCTATCTTTGACCTTTGGTCTCAAGATGGACATCCATTTATGACCTGACTCTGAAAGTAAATAAAATTGCCCGTAAAAAAAAATGAATAGTATTATTTGTAGGAATAATGTCCCATCATTGGTTTTAGTTGGAAGACTGGTGCCCCATCATTGGTGTTAAATGGAGGAAAGTGAGTAAGTAAAATTGCCCGTAAATAAAAACGAATAGTATTAGTTGGAGGAATAATGTCCCATCATTGGTTTTAGTTGGAAGACTGGTGCCCCATCATTGGTGTTAAATGGAGGAATAGTGCCCTATTTTTGACCTTTGGTCTCAAGATGGACATCCATTTATGACCTGACTCTGGGGGTAAACAAAATTGCCCATAGTTAAAAACAAATAGTATTAGTTGGAGGAATAATTTCCCTTCATTGGTTTTAGTTGGAAGACTGGTGCCCCATCATTGGTGTTAAATGGAAGAATAGTGTCCTATCTTTGACGTTTGGTCTCAAGATGGACATCCATTTATGACCTGACTCAGGGCGTATGGTATTAAATGGAGCAATAGTGCCCTATTTTTAAACTTTGGTCTCAAGATGGACATCCATTCATGACCTGACTCCGAAAATAAGTAAAATTGCCCGTAAATAAAAACGAATAGTATTAGTTGGAGGAATAATGTCCCATCATTGGTTTTAGTTGGAAGACTAGTGCCCCATCATTGGTGTTAAATGGAGGAATAGTGTCCTATCTTTGACCTTTGGTCTGAAGATGGACATCAATGTATGACCTGACTCCGGGTGTATGGTTTTAAATGGAGGAATAATGCCCCATCATTGGTTTTAGTTGGAAGATTGGTGCCCCATCATTGGTGTTAAATGGAGGAATAATGCCCCATCATTGGTTTTAGTTGGAAGATTGGTGCCCCATCATTGGTGTTAAATGGAGGAATAGTGCCTTATTTTTGACCTTTGGTCTCAAGATGGACATCCATTTATGACTTAACTTCAGGCGTAAATAAAATTGCCCCCCTCTGCCCTTCCCAGCTGAATATAAAGCTTGTTTTTCTGCAGCAGGATCTCCAAAACATTCCAAACAAAGGGCCAATTCACTAGCCTATAGACTTTATGGGGTCAGACTGTGGCCAGTGGAAGTAGAAAATGCCTGGGTGTTGGTGTGAGTGAACAATTTCTTACGCCGCGTACACACGACTGGACTTTCCGTCAGAATAAACTCTGACGGTCTTTTTGACGTAGTTCCGACGAAGTTCCGATAAAATTGGACTTGCCTGCACACGATCACACCAAAGTCTGTTCGTTTAGAACATGATGATGTACGACGGGACTAGAAAATGGAAGTTAAATAGCCAGTAATCAATAGCTGCCCTTGCGTAGTTTTGGTCCTTCGGAACAGCATACAGACGAACGGTTTTCCCGATAGGAATTGATTCTGTCGGAAACATGTTCTATTTCTAGGTCCATCAGAATTTTCGAAAAAAAAAAGTCAGCTGAAGCCCACACAGGATCGGAATATCCGATGGAATGATTCAGTCGGACCCTTTCTACTGGAAAGTCCGACCATGTGTACATGGCATTAGACTTGGTGGTCAGTGGGTTTAAAAGGAGGAATAGTGCTCCATCATTGTATTAGTTGGAGGAATAGTGCCCATATTATTAGTATTAGTTGGAGGAATAGTGCCGCCATCATTAGTATTAGGTGGAGAAAGAGTGCCCCATCATTGGTATTAGTTGGACGAATAGTGCTCCATCATTGTATTAGTTGGAAGACAAGTGCCCCTATTATTAGTATTAGTTGGAGGAAGAGTGCCCCTATTATTAGTATTAGTTGGAAGAAGAGTGCCCCTATTATTAGTATTAGTTGGAGGAAGAGTGCCCCTATTATTAGTATTAGTTGGAGGAAGAGTGCCCCTATTATTAGAATTAGTAAAGGAAGAGTGCCGCTATCCTTGGTATTAGGTGGAGGAATAGTGCCCCATCATTATTGGTATTAGCTGGAGGAAGAGTATCCTATTATTGGTATTAGTTGGGGGAATAGTGCCCCATCACTGGTATTAGTTGGAGGAAAAGTGTCCATTATTGGTATTAGTTTGGGAAATAATGACCCATCATTGGTTTTAGTTGGAAGACTAGAGCCCCATCATCGGTATTACATGGAGGAATAGTGCCCTATCATTGATATTCATTTTAGATATAGTGCACCATCATTGTTATTCGTTGGAAGAATAGTGCTCTATCATTGGTATTAGTTGGAGGAATATTGCCCTTTTATTGGTATGAGTTGGAGGGATAGTGCCCCATTTTTGGCATTAGTTGGAGGAAAAGTGCCCATTATTGGTATTAGTTTTGGGAAGTAATGTACCATCGTTGGTTTTAGTTGGAAGACGAGTGCCCCATCATTGATATTATTGGAGACACAGTGCCCTATCCTTGGTATCAGTTGGAAGAATAGTGCCCCACCTTTGGTATCAGTGTGAAGGAAAGTGCCCCATCCTTGGTTTCAGTGGCAGGAATTATGCCCCACTGTGGGTGTCCAGTTGATGGAATAGCACTTTGTAGCAGTGGGAGGAAATGTGCCTGAGGGCCGGATAAAGGCAAGCATCTGGCCCAAGTGCCACAGATTGGAGACCCCTGTTCTAGAGGATGATCTAACACAGGGGTCTTCATATCTGGTCCACTACTAGATGTGGCTCAGTGGCATACCCTCCAATAAGCACAGATTGATGATTCGGGTCATCAGAGGCTGCCTGTGGTCTCTGCCCCCTCCCCCCCCAACCCACATCCGGACTCTGTAAAGGAGGACTCTGATGGAAACCCTAATTTCAGGGGGTATTCCGATGGGGACTTTGATATAAAGGGGGACAGTGGTCGGGATTCCGACACATATATATATATATATATATACAGATACATACTCTTATGGGGGCTCTGAAGTAAAGGGGGCTCTAATGGGGAGCCTGACATACTGTTAGAAGGGGCTCTGATGGGGATACTGATGTAAAGGGGAATCTAATTGGGGCCCTGATTTAAGGGGGAACTTCGATGAGGATGTTGGAGATCAGCAGCTCCTGGATGCAACAAAGTATAAAAACAATGAAAACAAGTATTTTAATCACCTCCCACCCTGTGTATAGGCAAATGACAGTGGTAGGGTGGTTTCTATTGTTCTGGGACAATGTCGCCCTCCCACTCTCGCTGCGCTTGTGCGCCTATGGGGACATGCAGCATTCCTGAGCTTGGTAAGGAGACAATGATGTGTCTCTTACCCATGTGATCAACTGTGTCCAATCACAGCTGATCACATGTAAGCAAGGGTGTGAGGTAGGAGAGCTGATCAGCGGCATTTACTTATAGGGGAGACCTGCACTGATTATCAGTGTAGCCCCAACAGTGCCCATCAGGGATGCCTGCCAGTCCCCAGCAGTGATGCCAATTAGTGACCATCAGTGATGCCAATTAGTGACCATCAGTGCTGCCTTTCTGTGCTGCCCATAAATGCCGCCTATCCATGCCACCTATCAATGCCCATAGGTGCCGCCTATCAGTGCCGCCTATCCGTGCTGCCTATCAATGCCCATATGTGCCGCCTATCAGTGCCACCAATCAGTGCCGCCTATCCGTGCTGCTGATCAGTGCCCATCAGTGTCACCTACCAGTACCCATCAGTGCTGCATATCTGTGTTGCCTATCAATGCCCATATGTGCTGCCTATCAGTGTCTATCAGTGCCACCAATCAGTGCCCATCAGTGCTGCCTAGCTGTGCTGCCTATCAGTGCCCATCAGTGTTGCCTATCAGTGCCCATCAGTGCCACCTATCCATGGCGCCTATCAATGCCCATATGTGCCACCTATCAGTGTCCATCGGTGCCACCAATCATTGCCCATCAGTGCGTGCTGCCTATCAGTGCCCATCAGTTTCACCTATTAGTGCCCATCAGTGCTGACTATCAGTGCTGCCTATCAATGCCCATATGTGCCGACTATCAGTGTCCATCAGTGCCACCAATCAGTACCCATCAATGCTGCCTAATCCGTACTGCCTATCAGTGCCTATCAGTGTCACCTATCAGTGCCCATCAGTGCCGCCTATCTATGCCGCCTATCAGTGTCTATCAGTGCCACCTATCAGTGCCACCAATCAGTGACAATCTGTGCCGCCTATCCATGCCGCCTATCAATGCCCATATGTGCCATCTATCAGTGCCACCTATCAGTGCCACCTATCCGTGCTGTCTATCAATGTCCATAAGTGCCGCCTATCTGTGCTGCCTATCAGTGCCCATCCGTGTCACCTATCAGTGCCCATCAGTGCCAACTATTAATGCTCATCAGTGCTGCATATCAGTGCCTCCTCATCAGTGCCCTTCAGCACCGTCTTATCAGTGCCCATCAGTACCACCTCATCAGCGTACATTGGTGAAGGAGAAAAATTACTTATTTATAAAATTTTCTAACAGGAACAAAGAACAACTTTTTGTTTTTAATGTTCGGTCTTTTTTCATTTTTTCTGTAGCAAAAAATAAAAAAGCCAGTGGTCATTAAATACCCCCCCAAAAAAACTCTATCTGTCTTATGACCACACAGTTATCACTGAATGTGTGACAGCGATGAAAGCTGAAAATTGGCCTAGGCAGGAAGGGGGTAAAAGTGTCCTGTATTGAAGTTGTTAAAACTAAAATGTCATTGGGTTTGGTTTTACTTCTAATTTAACTCGGAAGGAATGGGAGAGTGTCAAGATGACATCCCGTCATTGCTCCATCCAAGACTGAGTAATTGTTTTCCGCAGAGTCGCTTTTTGACGCCTGTGATCCGTAAGGCCACGGGTCCCGCGTAGAGCATTGTAAGTGCACAAAAGCGCAGTCTCATCCACAGGCCAAGCGCGTCGAACATTAGCCGTTGGAGTGACAAATCTGACTTTCATAGGAGCTTCTGCTCGAACTTCAATCGGGAATCTTTTGTCCTTTTCATTTTGCAGGTAATTAAACTATTTCTCACCATGAGAAATGATAGGCCGAGACTGACTTACATCAAGGCATTTTAATTGGTAATTTCAGGACTGGAATTTATCACTCCTGTTGCTCAATGTGTGCTGCTGTGAATCTTTATGTTCTTTTTTTTTTTTTTCCTTTTGAAGTTATTCTATTTCCCTAATATTGACTGGCTGGACCCAGCTCAGATCAAAGCTGCTTAATTAAAGAGCAATGGAACGATAAAGTTTGCCAATTTGAAATTATGGTATTAATGCACCTAAGCTGCAACAAAAAAACATTAGACAATAACTTTCTCCTTTTGGATGGTGTTTTAATTACGGCTGTTTGTTTACTCTGGTTATTAGCATTCCCTTTCCGGCTTTTATTATCGGGATATTGACTATTCTTAAAGGAAAAGGGCAATTTTAAAATGCCTCGGCTCTTTTAATTTACTCAGCCACTCTAGCAAGTTCGGCAGATCAATGTTTTCTTACACTATATGACCATCAGCCTATGGACACCTAACCATCGTAGTCGTATGAGCTTGTGGGACATCCCATGTTAAAGTCACAGACATTAGAATCTAGCTGGTCCTCCTTCACGGCTATAATATCCTCCACTCTTCTGAGGTGTTCCGCAAGATATTGGAGCGTGATTTGGAGAATTTGTGATCTTTAAGGCCAAAAGAGCATTTGTGAGGTCAGGTACTGATGTTGGATGAGAAGAGATCCAATCAGTGTTCCAATGCCCAAGGTTTTCAGTTGGTTTAGGGTCAAGGCTCTGTGCAGGCCACTCATATTCCTCCACACCAAACTCATCAAGCTATGTCTTTATGGACAGCAATCAGTAGGCTTAAGGACAGAGGTCTGTACAGGCCACCTCATCAAACTAATCAAACTACGTCTTTATGGATGGTGATCAGTAGGGTTAAGGACAGAGGTCTGTACAGGCCACCTCATCAAACTAATCAAACTACGTCTTTATGGATGGTGATCAGTAGGGTTAAGGTGAGGGCTCTGTGCAGGACACTCATGTTCCTCCACATCAAACCCATCAAGCCATGTCTTTATGGATGGTGATCAGGAGATTTTAGGTCAGGGCTCTGTATAGGCCACTCATGTTCCTCCACACCGAACTCATCAAGCTATGTCTTTATGGACAGCGATCAGTAGGCTTAAGTACAGAGGTCTGTACAGGCCACTCATGTTCCTCCTCATCAAACTAATCAAACTATGTCTTTATGGATGGTGATCAATAGGGTTAAGGTGGGGGCTCTGTGCAGGACACTCATGTTCCTCCACACCGAACCCATCAAGCCATGTCTTTATGGATGGTGATCAGAGGGGTTGAGGTCAGGGCTCTGTATAGGCCACTCATGTTCCTCCACACCAAACCCATCAAGCCATGTCTTTATAGATAGTGATCAGGAGGTTTTAGGTTAGGGCTCTGTATAGGCCACTCATGTTCCTCCACACTGAACTCATGAAGCTATGTCTTTATGGACAGTGATCAGCAGGCTTGAGGACAGAGGACTGTACAGACCACTCATGTTCCTCCTCATCAAACTAATCAAACTATGTCTTTATGGATGGTGACCAGTAGGGTCAAGGTGAAGGCTATGTGCAGGACACTCATGTTCCCCCACACCAAACCCATCAAGCCATGTCTTTATGGATGGTGATCAAGAGGCTTGAGGTCAGGACTTTGTATAGGACACTCATGGTCCTCCACACCAAACTCATTAAGCCATGTCTTTATGGATGGTGATCAGGAGAGTTGAGGTCAGGGCTCTGTGCAAGACACTCATGTTTCTTCACATTAAATGTATCAAATTGTGTCTTTATGGCTGGTGATCAGTAGGGTTTGGGTTAATTCTCTGTGAAGACGACTCAAGTTTCTCCATACCAAACTCATCAAACCATGTCTTTATGGATGATGATCCGTAGGGTTGAGGTCAGGGGTCTATACAGGCCACTTGTGTTCCTCCACACCAAACTCATGAAACAATGTCTTTGTGGATGGTAATCAGAAGGGTTGAGCTCAAGTCTCTGCACAGAGCACTCAAGTTCAAGTAAGTGCCAAAGGACCCAGGACCTTGGCTGGCCAGGCAATGAGGCCTGCAGGATTTTTTCATACATACACCAAATTGATATGCATGTAAAAAGGTACAATGACAGAGCACAGGTCTATCTTGCACATGAAAGCAAGCATGGGTAGCTAGTCACCTCACGTGCTGGGATTTGTACGTCACTGTCTTGTGGAAGAATACAATTTACCCAGCACTGACCCATAGGACCTGCTTTGAACATTTTAGACAGATTTGCCACAGCCTTCATGACTGTAAATTTCCAGAACAGTAAATGATAAATTCCTGAAGCAGCAAGATAGTGGGAGCTGCCATGACGGCAGACCTCCAAGTCTAACCCTCCCGTCTGTCCCCCAGGAAACACAGTTCAGAGGGTCACACCAAGACCGTGAGAACGGGTACTCTAAGCCCCTTGTACACACGGTCGGACATTCTGATGGAAAATGTCCGGTCAGACCATGTTGTCAGATAATCTGACCGTGTGTGGGCTCCATCTGACTTTTGTCTGACTTTTTACTGAATGTCCGACCAACAAAGTTTGAGAGCTGGATATAAAATTTTCCGACAACATGATCATAGAGAATTCCAATCAGACAAAGTGCCACGCATGCTCAGATCAAAGTACGAGAGCAAAACTATTGGCTACTAGGCTGAACGTAGTCGCGTCGGAACGAACGAACGTCACCACGTTCCGAACGATCGGATTTTCCGACAGCTTTGTCCGACCGTGTGTATGCAACACCAGTTTCGGACAAAATCCGTCAGAAAAAATCTGACGGATTTTGTGGTCACAATGTCCGACCGTGTGTACAAGGGCTTAGAAAGCATCTGACATGCAGATACGGTTTGTATCTCAATCACAGTTTTAAAGCCGTGAAATCTTCTTGACTGTGGTTTAGGTTCAGTTGACGAGAACCTGTCACCTGCAGAAGAAGGTATGGGCACGTTGCAGTTCACCAATTACCGTATATACTCGAGTATAAGCCGAGATTTTCAGCCTCTTTTTTGAGGCTGAAAGTGCCCCCCTCGGCTTATACTCGAGTCATCGCCGTCTGCCTGCCCGATCAGCGTGTCGAGCAGACAGACGGCGGACATTCTACTATTCAAAAGCCGCGCCTCCCTGTCTGTGATAGGCAGAACACTCAATTTCCCAGCAGTCAGTGGTCCGCCTATCACGGACATCCGCTCATCCTCATACTACGGACGAGGATGAGAGGATGTCCGTGATAGGCGGAACACAGACTGCTGGGAAATTGAGTGTTCTGCCTATCACAGACGGAGGCGCGGCTTTTGAACAGAGGAATGGCCGCCGAGGCGCTGACGAAGAGTGGCGATCCTGGCATGGCAGAAGGACGGAGGCTCGGCACGGGACGGAGGCACGGGACGGAGGCACGGGACGGAGGCACGGGATGGAGGCACTGGACGACGGAGGCACGGGACGGAGGCACGGGACGGAGGCTGGACACACAAGGCTGCACGGACACACACACAGGGATGGATGGACACACACACAGGGATGGATGGACACACACACAGGGATGGATGGATGGACACACACACAGGGATGGATGGACACACACACAGGGATGGATGGATGGATGGACACACACACAGGGATGGATGGATGGACACACACACAGGGATGGATGGATGGACACACACACAGGGATGGACGGACACACACACAGGGATGGACGGACACACAGGGATGGACGGACACACAGGGATGGACAGGCATGTCTCACCCTCGGCTTATACACGAGTCAATAGGTTTCCCAGTTTTTTTGGGGTAAATTGGGGGCCTCGGCTTATATTCGGGTCGGCCTATACTCGAGTATATACGGTAGATGAAATATCCAACGTCTGCGTTATTGTTACAGTGAGATAATAATATCAGTCTGGCCACTCCTCCTGAACATGCGCGGTATCCAAGCACTCATCTTAAAGCTGATCTCCACCTTTACTGTCACTTTAACTAGTTGGTTTGGGCCAAGCAAACTACGGTAAGTAACTATGTGTTTTTATTAATGCGCACTTACAGTCTAACTCGGAGGCGCCTGCATTTGTTTTTTCTTTCATGTCCTGGGGACCACTTCTGCTTCCCTGCTAAGGCTGGCCTTGAATCAATAGACAATTTTTAGGCTGCAGAGCAGCCCACTGGCCACTTGGACTTCAGTACTATAGGATCTGTTTCAGTACCAGCAACACATCCACATGTATATTTGCTTGGAACTCTGCACACCGCTGCCAGATCTCCGAATATTTATTGGCGCCCCCTTCACCTTCTGGGCACACCTCCCCAGGGATTAGCTGGAGTCCCATAAATATTCAGGCTGCCTGTCCTTCTCTCCAAAAGTTCCGACCTGAACTGTCAAATTTATGTAGGCATAGGACACACACCCTGCCACGCCCCTTTAAAAAAAAAGGTTAATTAAATCCACAAGTGCTTTTTTTGCTACTAATATTCCTTTATTATTATTATTTATTATTTTTATATTGGCTTTTAAAATGTACAAATGCAGCAATTTAGAATTGGATGAAAGGTTTAGCGCTGGGAAACAATTTTTGAAAGATAAAAAGTGCATTTTATACAACTAAATGGATCGGCTCAAAATGAGGAACAAATGAGGAGGAAAGAGGGACAGAGGGACATTGCTCCAAATCAGGGAAAGTCCCTCGAAATCAGGGACAGTTGGGAGCTGTGCCCTCCGCTGTTTACCAGAGCCGTCGGCAGTGGCAGTGGCAGAGGCGATTGGGTCCTTCTTGTGGCCTGACATGGAGACGAGTGAGGGAAAGATGGCCCCCACCCGTCTCCATATCATTGCTCCTAAAGGGACATTTTTTTTTCTTTTTTTTTAAATAAAAAATTATTTTTATTATTTTTTATTGCATTTTAGTGTAAATATGAGATCTGGGGTCTTTTTGACCCCAGATCTCATATTTAAGAGGTCCTGTCATGCTTTTTTTTCATATATATATATATATATATATATATATATATATATATATATATATATATATATATATTTTTTTTTTTTTTTTATAAAAATGTATTTATTTTATTTTTTTATTGCATTTTAGTGTAAATATGAGATCTGGGGTCAAAAAATACCCCAGATCTCATATTTAAGAGGTCCTGTCATGCTTTTTTATTTTTTATTTTTTTTTTTTTTATTGAAAATTATTTATTTATTTTTTATTGCATTTTAGTGTAAATATGAGATGTGAGGTCTTTTTGATCCCAGATCTCACATTTAAATGGTCCTGTCATGCTTTTTTTCTATTACAAGGAATGTTTACATTCCTTGTAATAGGAATAAAAGTGACACTTTTTTTTTTTTTTTTTTTTTAACAGTGTAAAATAAAAACTAAAAGGTAAAATAAATAAGAAAAAAAAACGCGCCAGAAGCGAACGCATACGTGAGTAGCGCCCGCATATGAAAACGGTGTCCAAACCACACATGTGAGGTATCGCCCGTGATCGGTAGAGCGAGAGCAATAATTCTAGCCCTAGACCTCCTCTCTAATTTAAAACACGCAACCTGTAGATTTTTTTAAACGTTGCCTATGGAGATTTTTAAGGGTAAAAGTTTGTTGCCATTCCACGAGCGGGCGCAATTTTGAAGTGTGACATGTTGGGTATCAATTTACTTGGCATAACATCATCTTTCACAATATAAAAAAGAACATTTATTTAGTATAGCGACATCATTGTTCGTTCTAAGGGAAATCACTGCAATGACGTCACTCTGTGGACAGGGTAGTCCTAGATGAATATGTAGTTTTAAATGGACTTTAAGTGTAGCACCCTTTTAGTGTAGAGTAGGCAGCTAGGTAAGTTTAGTTAGCCCAACTGTAATCCGTGGAGTAGGGGTTTATTATTTAGGGCTGCTCAGCGTTTCGCAGGCTGTCGCTTTGTTACTTCCCCCTGTCTTCTAGCAGATTCTCGAATCATAGTGGGAGGAAGGACAGGACATGCATCCTGAATATTTATGGGACTCTAGCCAATCGCTGGGAGTAGGTGTGCCCAGAAGGTGGTGAGAGAGCTCATAAATAGTGTTAGGCCTGGGCAGCAGTATGTGGAATTCCTGAGTCCAGTCTTGCAGGAGGAGACCCCAGTGCAGGGGCCCTTCCCCTGGTGCGGGATCGTAGAGAAAGTATCCAAGAAGACATCTAAGTCCCAGCTAGGCTTAGCTGGGGGGGGGGGGGCTATTTTGAAATCCACGTCTGGGGATCAAGTCTAGAGAAGCTCACTGGAGAGAGCCAGGATGAAATTGGTGGGAAAGAGCGCAGCTGTCCTATGGTGGTGCAAGTCTGCATCTCCCTCACTAGTGAATATCGACAGAAGGCCAACGATGACCCTGTGGCTGTGGGAGTAGATGACTTCAGTGCTGAAGAATAGCACAGAAATCTCTGCTGCCCATTGACACGTACACTATTTTTTTTTTAAGTATTGGGACGCCTGCCTTTACAACATGAACTTTAATAGCATCGCAGTCTTAGTCCGTAGGGTTCAATATTGAGTTGGCCCACCTTTTGCAGCTATAACAGCTTTAACTCTTTTAGGAAGGCCGTCCACAAGGTTTAGGAGTGTGTCTATGGGAATGTTTGACCATTCTTCCAGAAGAGCATTTGTGAGGTCAGGCACTGATGTTGAACGAGAAAGCCTGGCTCGCAGTCTCCGCTCTAATTCATCCACAAGGTGTTCTATCGGGTTGAGGTCAGGACCCTGCGCAGGCCAGTCAAGCTCCTCCATCCCATACTCATTTATCCATGTCTTCATGGACCTTGCTTTGTGCCCTCATCCAAATAATTTGGTGGATTATGGTGTGGGGTTGTTTTTTTAGGGGTTGGGCTTGGCCCCTTAAAGTGGTTGAAAACCCATTACAACCACGTTTACCCTTCAGGTAAGCCTAGATTAAGGCTTACCTGTAGGTGCAAGAAATATCTGCCACACCTAAAAGGTTTAGGAGATATTTGCAGAAATAGTGGCACCGATGTCTATGGCACATGTGTCATAGACATCAGGCGCACTGAGCGTGCCATTTTCTAACGCCGATCGTGCCGTTAGTGACGGCACCAGCACGCATGCACGGGACTGACGTCATCGCGGCTCCGACCAGTAACAGTGCCGGAGCTGCGATACCCGGAAGTCACTCCGGGATAGATGGCGGCATTGGAGGAGGAGGCAAACTAGGCCTGATGTGGGGGCTTCGATCTCAGGTATGTCATTTATAATGAGCTAGTATGCCATGCATACTAGCTCATTTTGCCTCCTTTGTCTTGCAGGGTGTATTTTTTTTTTTTTTTCAGAGACTTTACTTCCTATTTAAGGCGTCAGCATACCAAGACATTTTGGACAATTTCATGCTCCCAACTTTGTGGGAACAGTTTGGGGATGCACAAAGCAAAGTCCATAAAGACATGGAAGAGTGAGTTTGGGGCAACAGCCTATTTGGCTTTACCAAAATCAACCCCATACATAAAAAATACGGAGAGCAGGCTTGCATTATAGAAGTCGATCTTCTCTACTTGCTTCAGTCCTCAGTCCCAGGAAAGGGGCAAAGAGAAAAAAAAAAGAAAAAATTTAAATTTCTCAACTTTTCCTAAGAGAAGCATTCTCGGGGAAAAGCAGGCACTGTGGATCATATTTGAAATAATAATTATATTACATTCTGTGGCTGTTTTTACATACAAAGACCGACTTCCATAAAATATTAACTCCACTCCAGAGCAGAAACAGGTACGCTTTTTTTTTTTTTTTTTTAAATCCGACATTATGAATTTTGAGTTGATTGGCGTCATTTCCACCGAGGTTTCACATTTCGAAACTTTTTTCCTCCAGCAATAAAAATTATACTGTTCACCTGTCATCTACAAATGTCACTTATATTAAAACTTAATTAACTAACGCTGCACGGCACTTCACGCGCTATTTTAATATGAAACAAAAGCCGGCAGCCTCGGAGAATCCATCTTAAACGGACGGGGATGCAGCGGTTTATTGCGAATTATAAAAAAAAAAAGAAAAATATTTTTCAAAAACGTGAAAAGTTTTTTTTTGGCATGTTACAGATCACGCAATGAAATACACATCTAATGGTGACTGATGAGGAACATTTCTTGGTAACCAAAAATAATTCTAAATATACAGTCAGGCATTAACTGGCCATCGGGACTACCAGGAGTATCCCGGTGGGCCGATGGCTCAGTGGGCCAGTTTCAGTGACAGCAAGTGGCATCGCAAGGGGGTGGCTTTTGGGGCTATAGTCTTGAATCTGGGACCCATAGCCCCAGTCCCAGGGGTACCCAAGAACAGGGTACCCCTGTTCTTGGTACCCCTGGGAGCCCACTACCGAGCCGTGGCCTTTCTGCAGCCACTCGGTAGACCGCACGGAAGAGCGGGCAAGCAGCACTGCCCGCCCTGCATCAACCGCTGTTCGCTCTCACGGACAGCAGAGAGATTGCATTATCTGTCACTGCCCGCCCTCTCTCTGGTGCCCTTGTTGTAAGTGGGGGGGCTCTCTGGGGAACCCGATGTAAGTGAGGGGCTCTCTGGGGACCCAGATGTAAGGGGGGGCTCTCTGGGGACCCCAATGTAAGGGGGGGCTCTCTGGGGACCCAGATGTAAGGGGGGGCTCTCTGGGGACCCCAATGTAAAGGGGGGCTCTTTGGGGCCCCCGATGTAAGGGGAAGGCTCACTGAGGATTCTGATGTAAGTGGGGGGTTGTCTTGGGACCCTGATGCAAGACTGCAAGACTGAGGCTCTCTGGGGACCCTGATGTAAGGGGGGCTCTCTGGGGACCCCAATGTAAGGGGGGGCTCTCTGGGGACCCCAATGTAAGGGGGCTCTCTGGGGACCCCGATGCAAGGGGAAGGCTCCCTGAGGATTCTGATGTAAGTGGGGGGTTGTCTTGGGACCCTGATGCAAGACTGCAAGACTGAGGCTCTCTGGGGACCCTGATGTAAGGGGGGCTTTCTAGAGACTTTGAAAGTAAGTGGTGTTGCGCTTCTAGAAGATTATTTTCCTGGCAAATGCTATGTGAAAATAAATTAGAATTTATAACGTAAAATACCAAGGGGTCAAGATTACTGTCTAATTTTCAATACGGTGTTAAAATGGTAAAAAGCCGTAAAATTTATATAAAGTCCAAAAAATATATTTTAAAATATATATAAATATATATATATATATAAATATATATCGCTAGACAATAATTCTGTGCAAATAAACAAAGTATATAGATATTGATCAGTGCCACAGATAAATGTGCAAACAAGCAAACAAGTGCAAATAAGCAAATATATGGCAGGACTGTGCAAGATATGCAAAGTGAAAATAAATAGATCAATGAATCCCAAAGTGGAATGTGGAGCTCGTGTAGGGTCCACGGTGCCAAATAGTGCAAATGTAGCAGTGTTTTTCAGGGACACTGAGTGTTATTGTGACGCTCTTTAGGTGACAATGTGACTTTAGTGTGGAAAAAACTCTTCCGTGTCACTGACACTCGTGGCTGTGCTAGATTATTGCCTTACTGCTGTAAGGTAAACAGCATGTAGAAGAGGAGGGAGGGGTTTAAACTCCTTCAAGCTGTGGTGTTCCTGCGGGTCCCTTATTGGGTATGTAGCAAAGCCTGGGGGGTCCTTGGGAGATCCTCTCGTTCTTTTTCCCGCTGTGTATAAAGAGGGGATATAGAGCTTGCTCTGTGTAATGGTTTTGCACAGATCCTTTCCTGAAAATTTGGAAGTAAAAATGTCGTCCCGACTAACGATTGGCCGATTTTCGGATCGTTAGTACGATGCCTTCGACAGCTGATTCTGATTTTTTGTGGGACAAAAGCTGGATGTGCAGACTATAAAATTTTAATCATACCTGAACACAATGTATGATTTTCTTATAATTAGTAAGTTTTTTTTTTTTTTTTCGAAAAAAGAAATCAATTCAAAAAAAATCGTAAGAGCAAGGCTACGCATGCTCAGAAACAAAAGAATACATACAAAACAATTCAACACATGACATCAGAAAAAGAATCTGGACCACCACACTCCAATATGAGCCTTTACTGTAGCAGATAGTCAAAGTTCATGTAACAGCAGAGGCAGGGTAAGATAGTTGACGCGTTTCACATTCCGAAGATGAATTCTGTCGTATGAGATTTTTGGTATGGTGAGTAACCTATTCACTTTCGACATGAGACTAATCTGATCATATGTATGAGGCTTTATTCTTATCTCATGTCTTGAAAAGTCCAAATGCAAGATCTCCCTGACAAATTAAGAGGTTGAACCGCTCTAGGTAATGAACTGAGAGGGACGCCCTCCCCGGTGTGGAAATAACTGGTGCTAGCTCAGCACAAACAATAATAAAGAAAAGGAATCTGGACAGCCACACTCCCATATAAGCCTTTATTGTGGGCTATTGACAGCTTTGATTGAGCAATGATGATAATGTGAAACGTGTCAGCTGTCTTACCCTGCCTCTGCTGTTACATGAACTTTGACTATCTGCTACAGTAAAGGCTCATATTGGAGTGTGGTGGTCCAGATTCTTTTTCTTCATTACAGCAAGATCTCCCTGCCATAATTTCCAGCACCTGCCTGGTCCATCTGGACAGGACAGGTGTTGGGATTTATATGTATTGGCATTGATCCTGGGAACCTAGTGCTTTCCATTAAGTCTATCTCACTTTTGCTTTCTACCTTTCTTTATTCCTCCTTTTACATACTGAAGATCGTGCTGCCATATTTCTTGACTATGTTCCTGTCCATCTTAGCCCCTGTACACACGGTCGGAGATTTCCACAACCAAATCCGTCGGATTTTGCCCGTCGGATTTTGTCCGAAACTGTTGCATACACACGGGTCGGACAAAGTTGGCGAAAAATCTGATCTTTCAGAACGTGATGACGTAATTTCGTTACGATGGGACTACATTCAGGCTAGTAGCCAATAGCTTTGATGTAGGAATTTGATCTGAGCATGCGTGGCACTTGGTCCGATCAAAATTCTCTACACATGATCGGAGTATGTCCGATCAGCCCAGTTGGTCGGGAAATATTTCCAACATGTTGGAAAATTTGGTCCGACGGATATTCCGACGGAATCAGTCCGATGCATACCACACACAGTCGGATTATCCGACGACACGGTCCGATAGGACACATTCGACGTGTGTACAAGTGTGTTGTGTGTGTTCCCACCCAGCTTTGTATGTTCCAACTTCTTTTATTGCATTCTGAATAGGTATTAATAAGATACAATTAAAAATCTTTCAGAAATGGTTGGAACCCGTCACAATGGTCGCAGCATCTGTGCAAACCCTTTCATCTGAAACCACAGTTTTATTAGGAAAAAACACAAGATTGGTGTGGAGGAACCCAAGTGGGCTGCACAGAGCCCTGATAGCAACCCTACCCTACTGAACTCCTTTGGGATAAATTGAAACACCAATTGTGACCCAAGTCTTTTTCCCCAACAATAGTACCTGACCTCACATGTTCCCACCGGCACACTCTAAAATTTTGTGGAAACCGTTCCAAGAGTGAAGGCTTTGGCTCAAAGAGGTCCAACTCAATATCAATGTCCAAAGTTTTGGAATGGGATGTCCACCAAGCTCAAATAGGTGTGATGGTCAAGTGTCCACCAACCTTTCAGTTTATAGAGTATTTATATTGTAAGTGAAATAGGATCTGGTGGAGGCAGTGGAAAGCCATGGGCCAGACAGGGGCACTCAGGAACAGTCCAAGCAGGTTTATCCTGCACTTTTTTCACCAAGGCAAAAACACACACAGTTCATTTCAAGTGGGCTATGTACAGGAAGCCCATAGCATAAAACCAGGGTCGGTGTTACACTATTTTGTGCCCTAGGCAAGACCAGCTACTAGCACCCCCTACTAGGCACCAAATGCAGCCTGTATAGAATTGCTTTCTCCCCTCCTTGCCATTGTTGGCTCCGTGTGCAGACTGGCTGGGGAGCTGGGAGGAAGTAATGTCGCATGCAGCTCGGCATGCATTGCACCTCTTTACCTGGATACCTCTTCTTCATGGATTGGCTAAAGTTTTCAGGAAACAGCTTTGTTTCCAGCTAACATCCTTCAATCCTGCAGCGGTTTGAGGAATGTCAGCACAGTGTGGGGAACAGAGCAGCCATCAGAAATTTTGGGCCACTTACACAGCCTTAGGCCTGGGCCCCCGGGCCTGACCCCTTTTCACCCCTTTTATTAGTGTCCCCTTCTTACATCAGGGTCCCAAGAGTCCCCGTTCTTTAAATACAGGTCCTCAGAGTTCCCCCCCCCCTTACGTCAGAGTCCCCAGAGTTCACCCTTTTAACCGAGACCCCAATTTCATTAGGATCTCCAAAGTCTTACCTTATATTACAATCCCAAAGCTCCCCCTTACATCAGGGTCCCCATAGCCCCCCTTACATCAGAGTCCCCATAGTTCCCCAATACATCAGGGCCCCCAGAGTCCAGCTGCTGTGCATTAGGCAGCAGTGCACCCTAGGCAGCTGCCTAGTTTAGCTAGTGGTAGCACTGGCCCTGCATAAAACAAACAAAACATCTGCTTTTCCGAGCCACTAACTAAACTCAGGCTACTTGAATCAGTGACTGTGGACTGCGTTTTTAACAGTTTGGTCAAACCCTGATGAAGGGCAAATGTTGAGCCCCCGAAATGTTTTGGCTTTGTGACAAAGTTTATCTCATCTTACCTTGGAATAAATCTGTGTCGGAACAAATTTTGGTGTAGCGCTTCAATCTCAATTTCCCTCAGGTACAGACCAAGGAGATAGTGGACGTCTTTTGGCATGAAAAAGCTGCCAGCCCCAAGAATCCAGGCACTAAGGTCCAATACCCCTATACCAACCATAACATTAAGATAAAGGTCCCAGTGCTATCCTTCTGATTTATTTTCCTGATTAACTAAATTTATGTCAGTTTCTGACTAACAGAGTACAATGTAAGGCCGCGTACACACGGGCGGACTATCCGTCCAACTAAGTCCGTCAGACAATCCGACAGACAGTCCGTCCTACTTTTGAATGAACGGACTTGACCACACACGACAAACAGACAGTCCGCTGAAAGCTTGCGCGATGACGTGTACAGCACGTACGACGGGACTAGAAATACGACGTCCAATACACTGCAATGCAACCTTCGGCCGTGTAAATCCTTTCTGAGCATGCGCCATACTTAGTCCGTCGAACTAGCCTACTCACGAGCGGACTGTCCGCTGAAACCAAGTTTGGACGGACAATATTACGGAAATTCCGAAACACTTAGTCCGCCAGACTGTCCGCTGAAAAAGTCAGCTGAAGCCCACACACGAGCGGATTGTCCGCTGAAACACGTTTCAGCGGACCAAGTCCGTCAGACAGTCCGCCCGTGTGTACGCGGCCTAAGAAGTTTCCTGAACCAAACAAGTAGCTCTTGTACCTTGTTAGTATTCTGTCAACAATCTGTCTTTTCGCCCAGCAGCATGCTCTCATAGCAGAGGGAGAAAGAGACCATCAACTCACATATACTGTATAAAGGTGATAGAGAGGCCTGGGCATCAGTCAATTCACAAATAAAAGGGCTTGTGCACAGCTGAGATGAATTAATGAGGTCTGGCTACCATTGTGGACCTAGAAATTGAGGATTTATCCCAGCCAAAGCTCTACAAAGCCTCCGGGCTCCAGGACCAAAACATATTAAGCTCTGAGAAAGCAAAGAGTTTTTTTTCCTCTATAATAGACACAACCCCGTGTATAGTTGAAAATCCTAGGTGACTCATATACTGTACTTCATTCACAACCCTGCCAACCAGGGTATTATGCTTCTGCCTCTTGACTACTTCCTTCACTTCATCCTCAAGATATTGAAAATAACACTCCAGTCCCCTTACTTCTGTGTGACACTGCTGCAAATACATGCCACTGCCACTGTGTCCAAGACAGAATAAATTTGAGTTTTTCTCCTTAGGTCCTCTCAGGACCAATGTATGTCTTGGGTATTAAATAAAATATGCGCCTTCTTCCTTCAGTTGCATATGAATGACATATAAGGGGACAGAGACGTCCACTGAGATGCTGCCTAGCGTGTCGACAATGTAAGGTTACTGCTAATCTAATGATAAGGGATAACGGAATATGAGATGTAGAAATATATATATAGGTGACTGTTCACACAAGAATGAGCTGACAGTGCCTTCTGAAGGCTGCAAAAGTGATGGAGCCTCTCGGCGGGGTGTCAGCACAGGGCCGTGTATTCTTTGGCGTGGAGAGATGCGGCGAGTCCGGCAGCTTCTGTCCCCCATGGCTGTCCTGCTATTCAGGAGCAGCGAGCAGGAAAGCGCATTGACACTGACAGCTGCAGAGCTCTGCGGGCCCCGGGGGGTATATGTGACACTGCAGGGCCTGTTTGTTATGCCAACCTGTTTAGGGTATGCCACAAGGTGATATTTAACACACAGAAGACGGTTCCTCTATCCTAAATGTTTACTTCAGCAGAAACGCAAACATGGGTTGGAAATGGGTTGTCAATACAAGGATGAACGTTCAACTCTAGCTGCTGCACAGTCCTAGAAAGGAGGATTGTTACAAAAAATTGAAGTATTCATAAATAATAATTTTTTTTTAAAAAACGCAAAATTGAGTTCTTATTTCCTTGAAATTTTGAATAAACTTTTGGCCACATTTTGCCATTTTTGGTGGGTTTTTAAAGCGGGGGTCCGCCGTTTTTTTTTTTTTAAGCCAGCAGCTACAAATACTGCAGCTGCTGACTTTTAAAATAATGACACTTACCCGCCCAGCGCGCCCGCGATGTCGGCACCCAAAGCCGATCTCTTGATCGTCTCTCGGGTGCTGCCGCCGCCATCTTGGGTATGGGAATCAGGAAGTGGAGCCTTGCGGCTTCATTTCCCGGTTCCCTACTGCGCATGCGCGAGTCGCGCTGCGCAATAAGGATGGTCCCCGCTGTCTCTGGGATCCGTGTGTTTCCCAGCAGGCAGCGGGGGACCTTCGGAAAGGGGTGTAGATTCTGTGGAAAGGGGCGTACCTTCTGCAGAATCTACGCCGGAAGTGGGTGCAGATACCTGTACTGTACAGGTACCTGCACCCCCCTCCCCCCTGAAAGGTGCCAATTGTGGCGCCGGAGGGGGGGAGGGTTCCAATGAGCGGAAGGTCCACTTTAGGGTGGACCTCCGCTTTAAGGGTGCAAAGTGACTTAAATGGCTCAGGAGGGTAACAAAAGCTTTTCTCAACTATCCTGGACTTGTTCTTGCACCAAATAAGGGCCTCTCATTAGTCTCATAATTTTATGAGATGGGGGGGGGTAGTCAAAAAGAAACATTAAAGTGATAGCACGTAAATATCAATCAAACACACACAAAAAGAGAAAAAAAAATACCAATGCAAAGAACAATAAATTAAATCTGACATAAGGCAGACACAAATGCAGCACTTTAATAATTAAATGTATTTTTTAAAATGTAAGCAGTGTAAGCACCTGAGTGTGACCTGGTATCAGCTTCTTGCAGTCTCTGTACAGCAGGGCCTGGAGTGTGGGCAGAAGAAGCAGTACAAGGAGCCATTCAGTTTATGTGCTGACAAGAAGCATACAGATAAGAGGAGAGAGCACAGTGACAAAGAGATGAGCTCATCACTGTGTTTCTTCTCCTTCCACTGCCCTGTCATGGAGACTTGGGGGCTCGTCCGGGATGACCTGGGTCTGAAAGAAGTGGGTCGAATGATGCTGGCAATGAGACTGAGGACATAGTGGCAGAAGAAGAGAACTGTGGGGGGAAATCCTTGGATTGAAGCTGAATATTGCAGAAAAGGCTGTTTTTTTGTTTTTGTACTGTATCTTTTAATGGACAATTCAATTTTGTTTCAGTATCAGTATCATTCAGTCCAAATAAACTGCTTTGAAAAAAAATTGAAAATCAAAGATCATCCATTCAATTGATTTACTGAGTTCTGCTAAGTTCATTGTCCATGGTGGAATTTTGATGTTCTTTTCTGATCAATTGAGCACATATCTATGTGTGTTGGAGAACCGATAATAAGTGAAATCTGTAATTGTTTTGAAAAGATTTTCTTCATTTATAATTAGTAGATTATAATTTTTGTGATCAGTTGTATCTAATTCAATCACAAGTTCTACAAGTATAGCCACCTTCAGAGGGGAAGTCTCTTATTTTTGAGAGATCTCATATGTACTACGCATTTTCATATCCATGCAGCAGGAGGAGCTTTAGCCCCCTTTTCTCATGTTTACCATATCTGTTTAACAAACCAAAAAAAGATATTGTATGCAGATTTTAGTAGCTTAAGCTGGAATCAAAATACATAACTAAATAAGTCAGAGCCGTGACTCCTGCTCCTTCTGTATGGCTCCACCTAAATGGGAGACCCTTCAGGGGGCAGCAGATGTCCAGACCTGGGAACTCATTTTAGGGATGGTGGGACACCCTCATAGTGGGCACAGCAATTGTGTAGCCCCAGAAACTCAGCACAAAGATGGTGGGAACCTCCATCATGGGCACAGTGTATGTGCATGCTGGGGAACTCAGTGCAGAAATGGTGGAAGTTTCTCATAACGGTCATAGTGGATGTACAAACCCAGAATATTGGTGCAGGCATGGTGAGAACCTCTCATAATTGACATAGCAGGTGTGCAGACATGGGAACTCAGCACAGGTATGATAGGAGCCCCTCATAACAGGCACAGAAGACATGAAGACCTGGGGTGCAGGGATGGTGGAAGTCCACCATAATGGCTGCAGCAGGTTTACAGACCTAGGAAGTCAGCACAGGGGTGGAGAGAACCCCTCATAATGAGCACAGCATGTGTGCAGACCCAAGTTTAACCCTCCAGCATCCACCATACACTGAACTCTGACGTTTAGAAAGGACTGACCCTTTAAACCAGTTAAACACCTGGCTCTCCTTTGCATGTTTCCACACAATGTCTGTACAATTAATATTTTATGCCTGTGCTGTGCTCTGTGCTCAGTGCTCGTCCTGTCACGCTAGTTTGGCTATGTGGAGTATTCACGCTTTGAGAATCCCGCCGTCCTCTCAAGTCCTTCGATGCTGCATGAGCCTTGAGACTTAAATGAAGTCTAATTTGCCAGATCGCTGAATTTGTTAATAATCTGTGGGCTTTTTTTTTTCCCCCTCATGTTATTTTTCTGGAAGCAGTTAGCCCATTAGCTGGAGCATGATTGTGTCCTAAACTGCTGGGCATGCATAGCTGAAATAGCTACATGAAAGTGATATTTCAGTTTTCAGGTGGGGGTCCTGGGAGGGCTGAGCAACCTTGCTGACTTCTTGGAGACCATAGTGGCCAGATCTCATACACTGGATCTGTATTTGCCCCCGTACACGCGGTCGGAGATTCCAACAACCAAATCCGTTGGATGTTGTCAGACGGATTTTGTCCAAAACTGTTGCATGCACACGGTCGGACAAAGTTGTCGGAAAATCCGATTGTACATAACGTGATGACGTTATTTCGTTACGACGGGACTACGTTCAGGCTAGTAGCCAATAGCTTTGGTTTAGGAATTTGATCTGAGCATGCGTGGCACTTTGTCCGTCGGAGTAGGCTACACATGATCGGAGTATGTCCGATCGGAGCATTTTGTCGGAAAATTTTATCGGCAAGTTGGAAAAGTTGGTCCGTCGGATAATTCCGACTGAAACAGTCCGATGGAGACCACACACAGTCTGAATATCCGACAAAACGATCCGATAGGACACATTCCGTCGGAATCTCTGACCGTGTGTACAAGGGCTTTGTATTAGTGTTGATCCAGTCTGGAGATTTTATATGCCCTACTAAACAGCAAAGCCAGCCTGGTGGACTAACTTTTATCTAATGCACTGTAGGATATATCTTGGTCAGCTCTACACCCCTAGTCTGTGATTGAACAGTGAAGGAGCAGCAGTAGCACAGTGATGATTCATCTGTCTGTTCATTGTGCGCTCTCTCCCCCTGTCAAAATGTGCCTTGCCAAATGGCACGTACTTCAAAACAGCTGATTGGCTCCTCTCTTTCCTAGAGTGCTGCAGTACAGAAGATTGCAAGAAGGTAAAATCACATCAGTTTTAGGAATTCTGGCAGACAGCTTAATAAGACATCTGAAATACATAAACATAGGAGCCCTCCAAGGTAACATAGCCAAGTCGATGACCTTGCGTTTCTCCTGTGCAATTAGGCATTAGAGCTTGGTCACCAACCTACTGACTGGGCAATGAAGGTTCAACATAGTGATGCAGATTTATCCTATTACCAATATCAGTTTTTACATTGATAGCATGTGTGCGGTGCATTATTGCACTTGGCTTAAAAATAATGGGCTACCAACACACCAAAATGTCCAAAAACAAGGACATGTTACAACATTTTTGCAATGCTTGCTGTGGTGCATTTGTACTTTGGGGTACCATATAAAATGAATGGCAATGCAATACAGCAATTCATGTAAATCGGCCCCTTAATGTATTCTCCATAATATAGCACAAATACTGAGGGAGTCCAGTCGCACAAAAGCTATCATAAGCTTATGGAAAGGACTTGGAAACTTTGGCAATCCATCAGTGTCCATAAGAAGATAACATATTGTATAAAATATAAGTTTTATATGAAGTTCCCCTATAGAAAAAGAAAACCCTTGAGTGACTGTCCATTCCAGACCATTAATGTATACTCCATAGTATAGCGCAATCAAATACTGAGGGATTCCTGTAGCGCCATAATGGCACCTTCACCATGACCTTAAGGGAAGGCGTGGAAATGTTGCAAATTCTATGTTTTCATTTGAGCCCTTAGGAAGCCATGTGGAATTTAGGTTTATTTGTAGTTCTCCTAAAGAAAAAGAAAACCCTTGTGCACTTGCTGTCCATTCCAGGCCCCGAGTGTATTCTCCATATTATAGAGCAATCCAATACCGAGGGAGTCTAGCAGCAACACAATGGCACCATCATCATGAAACTCATGGGAAGGCTTGGAAATGTAAAGTTTGTATCTTTTCATCAAGAATCCACCAGTGGCCTTGAAAAGGTAAAATATAGAATTTGGGTGGCGCCACCTTACTGAAGAAGTTAACCCTTGAGCATTTCTATTCTGGGCTTCCATTCTCCATAATTTAGTAGAAAAAGCTTTGACAATAGCACCTTAATTACTACCTGATGGGAAGGTGTGGAACATAAAGTATTGTATATTTTCAATCATTTGCGTCCTCAAGAACCCTGCTGTGTCCGTGAAGATATAACGTATTGTATAAAATATAGGTTTTAGACGGAGTTCTCCTATAGTAAGCAAAAAAAAAATTGAGTGTTTGCTTTCCTTTTTAAGCCTTTAATGTATGCTCCATATTATAGTGCAAACAAATCCTCAGGGAGTCCAGCTGCACAACAATGGCACCTTCATCATGACCTTATGTGAAGGTATGGATAAAGTCTTGTATATTTTCATTTATTTGTGTCCCCAAAAGCCCATCCGTGTCCATGATGAAATAAGATAATATATAAAATATAGGTTTTAGATGGAGTTATATAAAAAGAAAAAAAAACATTGAGCATTTGCTGTCCATTTTAAGTCCTAATGCAGGCTTTCTCAACCTTTTTAACACAGATGAAACCTTGAAATAACTTTCTGGTTTCAGGGAACCCCTGCTATAAATTACTATATCTGAAACTCATGATACATTCATGGGATGGTCAGTGGGAAGAATGATCCTTGTACTTGTGGTTATTTTAAAAATGTACCCCCTCGCAGATATCTAAAAGATCAATAATGGCATTGGGAAATTATCTAAGAAGCATAAATTGCTCATTGCTCAAGGAATTCCTTGCAACTTCTTGAGGAACCTAAGCCCCTGTACACACGGTCGGACATTCTGCCAACCAAATCCGTCGGATTTTGTCCGTTGGATTTTGCCCATCAGATCTTGTCCGAAACTGTTGCATACACACGGTCGGACTACGTTGTCGAAAAATCCGATCATTCAGATCGTAATGACGTAATTTCGTTACGATGGGACTAGTAGCCAATAGCTTTTATGTAGGAATTTGATCTGAGCATGCGTGGCACTTGGTCCGATCAAAATTCTCTACACATGATCGGAGTATGTCCGATCGAACCAGTTGGTTGGAAAATATTTCCAACATGTTGGAAAATTGGGTCCGACGGAGATTCGGACGGAATCAGTCCGATGCATACCACACACAGTCGGATTATCCGACGACGCGGTCCGATAAGACGCATTCCGACGGATTCTCCGACCGTGTGTACAAGGCTTTAGGGTTCCATGGAACCCTAGTTGAAAAACCCTGCCTTAATGTATGTTCCATAATATAGTGCAAACAAATAGGGAGGCCAGCTGCACCACAATGGCACATTTATCATGACCTTATAGGAAGGTATGGAAATTGTTTGTATCTTTTCACTTGAGTCCTTAGTGCTCATAAATAGGTAAAATATAGGCTTTAGATAAGGTTCTCCTGTGATGAATGAAAGCCTTTGAGCACTGGCTGTCCATTCCAAACCCTTAATGTATTCTTCATAATATAGCACAATTGAATTTGAGAGAAGCCAGCTGCAACACAATACTATCTTCATCATTGCCTTTTGGGAAGAGGAGTAGAAATGTAAAGTTTTGTAACTTTTCAATTGAGTCCTCAAGAACCCACCAGTGGCCTTGAAGAGTTAAACTACAGAAGTTGGGTGGTGCTCTCTCACTTGGAAAAGTAAACCTTTGAGCAGTTGCTATGTATTCTGGGCCGTTAACGTTTTTTCCATAATACAGAACAAAAAAAAATATTCAGGGAGTTCAGCTATATGTCAATAACACCTTCATTATGGCCTTATGGGAAGGTGTGGAACATAAAGTCTTGTATAATTTCATTCATTTGTGTTCTTGAAAACCTATCAGTGCCATGAGCAGATAAGATACTGTATAAAATATACATTTTAGGTGGAGTACTCCTATAGAAGATACAAACCCTTGAGTGTTTGCTGTCCATTTTAGGCCCATAATGTATGATCCATAAGATAGTGCAAACAAATACTCAGGGAATCTGGCAGCATCACAATGGCATCTTCATCATGACCTTATGGAAAGGTGTGGGAACCTAACATTTTGTATCTTTTCATTTGAGTCCTCAAGAACCTCTCAGTGCTCATATTGAGGTAAAATATAAGCTTTAGTTGGGGTTCTCCTGTAGAAAGCATTTGAGCACTGGCTGTCCATTCCAGGCCCATAATGTATTGTTCGTAATATAGCACAATCAAATACTGAGTCCAGCTGCACCACAACAGCAACTTCGTCATGACATGATGTGAAGGCATGGAAATGTAAAGTATAGTACCTTTTCAATTGATTCCTCTAGAGTAGGTGACATCACCCCACTAGTACCTATGAAGATGTAAAACATAGTTTTTAGATGGAGTTCTCCTATAGAAAAGAAAAATATAGAGCAGTGATGGCGAACCTTGGCACTCCAGATGTTTTGTAACTACATTTCCCATGATGCTCATGCACTCTGCAGTATAGTGGAGCATCATGGGAAATGTAGTTCCAAAACATCTGGGGTGCCAAGGTTCGCCATCACTGACCTAGAGCTTCTGCTGTCTATTATGGGCCCTTAAAGAGGAAGTAAACCCTGATGAGTTTACTTCCTCTTTCATTCCCTGCAAAGGCAAAGCATAATGGACTACTATGCATCGCATAGTAGCCCATTATGTGTCACTTACCTGACACAGGAGCCAGCGAAGTCGCCGCTGTCCCCTGTAGTCCGCCGCATCCATCTTGTTGGTGGGGTCTCGCAGCTCCGCCGCTGTCATTCGGCGAAGCCGCGATGACGTCACTCCCGCGCATGCGCACGGGAGCCGACACGCGCGGCAGCTCCGTCGCCGAGAATGCCGCGCTCAGCGGTGACAGCGGTGCCCGTTTTCGGGCAAATATCTCCTAAACCATATAGGTTTAGGAGATATTGCTTGGACCTACAGGTAAGCCTTAATCTAGGCTTACCTGTAGGTCAAAGTGGTTTGTAAGGGTTTACAACCACTTTAATGTATTCTCCATTATATAGAGCAAACAAATACTGAGGGAGTCCAGCAGTACCACAACAGCCCCATCATTGTGACCTTAAAAGGTGTAAATGTAAGATTTTGTATCTTTTAATTTGAGCCCTCAAGAACAGGTGATGTAAACCCACTGGTGCCAATGAAAAAGTAAAATAAAGTTTTTACTTGGAGTTCTCCTTTAGAAAAAGAAAACCCTTTGAGCGCTTGCTGTTGATTCTGTACTGCGATTGGTTATGCGTTCTTTATTGTCATCACATTACTATAGAAGCCCAGAGGACATCCTTCAAAACGCTTTGTGATATCAGTATGTACAGTTCCTTCATTACCGGCTCTTACGGCGCTGATAAAACAGAATGCGCAGTTAAAACAGCTCCACGGTAAAGGTGTTCATCAGACAAAGCACAACAATGGGCGTTCAGAAAAAAAAGTCCTTAAAGCTTACTTTCTCCTAAAATAGATTAGCGCTGGAACATCGAACAAAGAGGCATCTGATGGAGTTGAACTGCGGCCATTGTGCGCGGAGATTTGTTTCAGAAAACAATGCATGGAACCGTATTTTTCCCTGTGATGTGATGCCGTGCTGTTTCGGCATTGGGTACCAATATCAGGGGGACAATGAAATGAATAGTCAGCACTTGGGAGAGGAATGACATTTACCTGCGGGGGAGGAAGCTTTGTATTTATTTAGAAGTTCGAAAAATATAAAATTCCACCAGGAAATGTTGACTGATTAGCTTGTTAAAGTGGGCAGAATCCGCCGAATCCAAAGTTACCTTTGGGTTGACTGGGTTTGGGTTGGGTTCCGGTGCGCTTTGCCAGGTGTCGAGGTGCAAATTGAATGGGCTGCATTGTACCAAATTTGGCACATGTACCATTTTGGGCACCGCACCATTAGAGCTTTTCTACGTGTAGCACTGCTTTGCACATCTGGCAACAAGATACATCCTTCTGAAGGCCCCCCTTGCACTTCCTGTGAAGGTCATGTGTCATTGGTTTCTGCATATGGGGAGTGATTACAGATGGAGAGGAGAACTTTTCTGTTGACTTTTAACAAAAAGTCTACATTTTGCATATCAGCATGAAAGCTGCTTAGAATAATTTTTTAGGAAATAAGTGAATTAAAATAAATAATGGAGCAGAAGACAAAAAGGTGGAAATGCCACATACCGGAACCTTAGCCACTATATAGAGATGTAAAGATATGGCTTTAGCCTGAACTCCTCCAGGATATACTCCTCTGACATGTTTCGCCCCACCCACAGGGCTTAATCATAGACCAGAGGTATGTATAAATATGTATACCTACTGTATATACTGTACCTGTATATTGTTAAGTTTGTCTTTTTTAGTCAAATTAAGTTGAATCTACCTGCAGCCAGCAATGCCAAGGTCAAGGCTGAGATAAAATGAGCGCATTAATTCAGGTAGTGCACAGTGTAATCAGGGCCGTCTTTAATATAGGTTGGACCCTGGGCCCCCCCTCCATACAGTTTCACTCTCCACCTGCTTTGAGGCATACAATACATCGCAGCTAGACTCAAAATCAGTTTACTGAATCAGATCAGGCAGCAATTGCGATTGGTTGCCAGAGGTTACAGTGTATATCGTTAACACTCACTGATTAGTTGCTAGAGGTTACAGCACATGATTTATGCTTGTTGATTGGTTTCTAGAGATTACTGTACATCAATACTGCTCACTGATTGGTTGCTAGGGGTTACTGCACATCATTACAGCTTACTGATTGATGTTAGAGCACATTATCTCCTCACTGCCTGCACAACATGGACCAAGGAGGTGAGGGTACCCATTAATAGACAGAAAACACCTAGGGATCCTAGGACTCCTGGGATAGTTGGCAAGTATGAGGCAGCTGCTTTGGGCTCCACAATAATGACAGGACCCAGGGCAGCTGCCCCTTTTGCCCTGCCTTAAAGACGTCCCTGAGTGTAATGCATTAGGGTGCCAGGGCATTTACAAGGAACTGTTCACCACAGCATGCAATAGATTCAATTTACAAAGATCGTAAATTAGTATCCTTATGTTCATAAAAGTGACAGTTATTTTCAGTTAAGTCCACTGAAATCTTAGGCCAAATTTCAAGGATTCAGCTCCTTTGCAAAAAATGAAGGCACATTATGAGTTAAAGCTGAACTCAAGGCATAAAAAATTAAAAGTCAGCAGCTACAAATAAGTCCTATATCCCAGGAGATACTTTTACCGATGGGCGCATGCACACTGCAAGATTCCATAGGGGCATGCTGCTGCTCTCTGCCAGGTATTTGGCAACTAGCAGAGACCCGCAGCTCATTAGGGTAGTCCCACACATGCAGAAGTCGCTATAAGATGCCCAAAAACCAGTGGCGTACCTGCTCATCCATCAGAATCCCCTGTGTGTGCACACCGATGTGCCCCGAGTCTCTGCCGGGTCTCAAAGACCTAGCAGAGAACTGCGACACATCTGTGGGATATTTGAATGGGGCGGTACAGAAGCGTGTTAGGATTAGTACATTGCGGGGACAAATTTCATTAAACTACGGTCGCATGGATGACAATAGAATGCTGTAGGCTCATGTTAAAGCTTTGTGAATTGAACTTAAGGCATATTATGGAGAAACAAGCAAAAATAAATATAAAATTAGTGGGAGAGATTTCACCTGCCTTGGGGCTAATTTCAATGGGCCTTAGAAAATTGACCAGAGCCCATTATTGTTTCTAAAACTTCAAAAAAAAAAGCCTTAGCCATCAGTATGAAAGCTTGAAGTTGTGTTTTTTTTTTGTCCTGATTGGAGTCATCCTTTAAATGCTGACTCGTGTTTTGTCTCAGAGACATGGAACACATAAACCCCTCGTCTCCTGACATCTTTCTGCACAGCGGACTTTGTTCCCTGCAGGAGCGTTTCCAACAGTCATCGGGATTATTCTGGGGCGATGCGGAATTAGCAAGCAGACTTTAACTGCCACAATCACCCACATTTCCCAAGTTCTTGCCTCGTCACCAGCAAACATGTCAGCAGTTTTAATTCTTCACCCAGGCCACGTTTGTGAAATACAGACCTCGCCTAATAGAAGCCCATCTGTTCGCGCTGGCGTATTCTATGGCACAGTAATTTTTTTTAAAGGCCAGCAGCTGTTTCCTGCGGCTCTCTGCTTCGAACACAACATGCTGGGTGAGGATGGACATGGCCGAAAGTTTTGTTCTGTAGCATTGATCTGACAACGGCATGTAGCGCCGGACCGTGACACTCAACATTTGAAGATTTGTTTCTGTCTTGCACTTCTCTTGTTTTCAGTTGGTCAGATTTGCTAAAAATTCTACTATCCTCAGTGGTGGCTAGGTCTGACCCACTCAGACAACTACCACCTATTACAGATATCTCTTTTATACAGGCTAAAAAAAAAGCAAGGGACTGTTAATCAGACAGAGGCAGCCAATCAGCAGCTCTGCCTGAACATTGATCCTCCCCTGAGGAACAGACAAAATATCCAGTGCCCCGCCAGGAAGCCAAAAGGGTTGTAGCTATGCAATTTGGAGCTGCCCAACTCCTTTGTCAAGCCTACTTTGTCAAGCATGACAAATAAGCTGGGCAGCTCTGAAACACATAGCCACGCCCATGCCCTTTCTGGCTCTGATGTCACTTCCAGTCGGCTATGCTCTGCGTTCCACAGGGTGTAACTAAAGATTTTGGAGCTGCCAAGCTCCTTTGTCAAGCCTACTTTGTCAAATGAGCTGGGCAGCTCTGAAACACATAGCCACACCCTTTCTGTCTCTGATGTCACTTCCGGTCAGCTCTTCTTCTTTTTTCAGCACCGGTCCACTTCCTGTTTCTCGGTTGTTTGATGTCCCTCAACCAATATGGCCAGCAGTGGTGCCTCTGGCTGAACATTAATCCTCCCCGAGAACAGAAAAAATAACCAATAAGCAGGAAGTCGGAAGGGGCATAACTACGCGTTTCGGAGCTGACCAGCTCCTTTGTAAAGTCTACTCTCTTAAGCTTGGTAAATAAGCTGGGCAGCTCTGAAACGCATAGCCATGCCCCTTCCAGCACTGATGTCACTTCCAGTTGACTCTGCTCTCCGTTCCACTGCCTGGTCCACTTCCTGTTTCTTGGTTATTTGATGCCCCTCAACCAAGCAGTGGTGCCTCTGCCTGAACATTGTTCCTCCCCTGGGGAACAGATAAAATAACCAGTACCTCACCAGGAAGTCAGAAGGGGCATAGCTATGTGTTTTAGAGCTGCCCAACTTTTTTGTCGCAGAGTTCTCAATCATGGATGGCCTGTTTGTGATATGTGCTCTCAATTTATCGCCCTATGTGAGCAGTCACTTTGCTTTTAACCATTAAAGGTTTTGTTTTACTACACTCAGATTAGCACCCTCTGGTGTACATTCATAAATTCTGTGACTGTAATTGATTGGGCCAGAGGCTTGATATCATGTGACAGTTTCCAGAAGGTTTGGCTCATCATCAAGTAGCCCCACCAACCGCAACTTAAACCAATTGGAGTACAGAAGGGCTAAAAAACTATTAAGTGATTTTTTGCAGTCCAACTGGGGAGAATTTCCTTCACTTCCCATCCAAGAGACGCAACAGGAAATTGTTGATTGTAATTCCCATCTTAGGCAGTTGTCACCAGACCATTTGTCCCCATCGGATGGTTTGCCCTTACCTCTAGTTATGGTGACAATGCTAACATTTTGGATCTCCCACCATTTTCTATCTCGGTAACAATGGTCACCGGTACTAATAGAGAGGTCTCAATGACGTCACAGACCGCACAAAAACTGTAACAAAACTTTTTTTTTTTTTTACCTTTTGATACGTTTTGAACAAATGGATTCCTGCTGCACATTGTCGTCAGAATTCTTTTCCCACTAAGCTTCCGAAAATCATCAAAAAATAACCTAGAAATTCACTTTTCAAGGTCTAGAGTTTGCGAATATTGTTTACCATTCCCGCACATCCCGGTGAGTGACAGAATTAGCATACAGATGGATTAATATCCATAGATAACACATCCCGTTAATAAAGCTGCGAGGAGGGGGGTGAGATATTTGCAGGAGGTAATGCATGCATGAGTATCCAAGAAAATAACCAATTACGGATGAGAGATTTGCATTTGTAGGCAGCGAGCGTCACTCACAAAAATTCCAAACTTTATCTCCGGCGAGGATTGCAGAGCCGATCGCCGACAGCTCCGCGCATACGCCGAAACCCCCCCTCCCAAATAAATTACCTGCATCAGAATGCCGGAACAACGACAATTAATAGAAACCCTAACAGAGAATATCTGCGGATGCTAATAATTATAAGAAAAAGTGGACGGAGCTGCGGCAGAAGGGCGTTTCAAGGCTTCTACATTGCGCAGTAATTAATAAGGAAAGGAATGTGGGGAAGGGGTTAAAGGGATGATCACATTTGTGAAATGTAAACTGGCTACATTTTAAAAATAGAGCAGATCTTTGTATCTTCTTTTTATTTAACTTAAGGCCCCATTCACACTCACGTTCCCGCTCGTGATTTTGTGCGGGTGATTTTCCTTCGTTTCATTGCGTGTTTGTCACCCAAGAGATAATTCTGCTCCTTTCTGGGCAACAAGCTTCATGGGATCTTTAAAGGCACGTTTCGGTACGATTGCAGTGAGGATTCTGTCATGCGATTCAGTCACGTAGCAAAAAGCGGACGGGGTGGTCAACTGGTTAAAAGCTCTATATTACAGGTGTTGACTGTACACTCGCCACCTCCTATCTTAGATGGAAACATCATAAATTATAACTAAACGGCAAAACTTTTTTCGGACTTTACCAAGCAGGGTCCACCTATAATAAGACATATAAGAAACTAGGATAAGGCTTTAACAAGCAGGCTCCACCTATAATGAAATATATAAGAAACCAGGGTTGGACTTTGCCAAGCAGGCTCCACCAATGAGATGAGTATATAAGCACCCTGATGTTTAGGCAGGGTGGCTAGTACATTTACCTGCCACAGGGGTGGTGCTACCACTAGGCAAACTAGGCAGCCGCCTAGGGCGCCCTGCTGCCTAGGGCGCCCGGCCACTGGTGTTCCTACTCTCTTCTTTCAGCAGCAAGCATTTAAGTCTTAGCATTAGCAGGCAGCCGCCGCTCCATTCGCACATAGTGTCAGCGGCAGAGGACTGGGCCCATGCCCCTACTCCAGAATGAATGGAAGCAAGCAAACATTCATTGATGGGGACCAGTAGACTGCATTGAAGGGTGCTGGTAGGCTTCATTTGATGGGTACTGGTGAGGCTGCATTTGATGGGCGCTGGTGAGGCTGTATTTGATGGGCACTTCCTTTAAAAAGGTGGGGTTTACATGGGCAGGGTAAAGGGGGTTGAGTCAGGGGTGGGGCCAAGGGGGTGGCAGTATGAGTTTTCACCTAGGGCGTCAAAAAGCCTTGCACCAGACCTGTCCTGCCAGGTATAGTTGCCTTGGTCAAGCGATAGGGGATGAATTGATTCCACCCTAATTCTGGAATTGCTGCACTTCTCTCTTCTGTTGCTAGATGGCTGGGTATCTGGTGACATTAGATAAGACAAGGGCATTGCAAAGACAGATTAGGAATAGATAGGGTATCTCAGCCAATGGGCAGGGATCTTCTTGGGCCCCTTGGCCTGCTGGGAGAGCCTATTTATTTGGATGAGGTCAGGTGATCGGGGTTCTGTACCACCTGGACGGCTGTCTGGGCAGAAGTGTGTTGTGCTGCCCCGGGCTGCTAGGCCAGAGCCTGAGGTCTATCCCGGGGCAATCTGGCTGCTAGGCTGTCTGAGGACCTATCCAGAAGCAAGAGAACAGCGCAGGGTTGGAACTGCGGCTTGCAGTCTAACCTGTCGTGGTCGGAGGTAGAGGGGAAGCTGTCGCCACTAAGGCAACAACCACCTTATTACCAGGGACCACACTGAGTAGGTGAAGCAAGTACCAGAGCAGTATTCTCACCAACCGGGAACGGTGAAGAATTGGGAAACGTGAGCAGGTGTTAAGCCAGGGACCCAGCCAGCGGAGTTGACGCTTGCAGAGCAGCCTTTGGGGTGACGCTTGAGGAGCATCTGTGGGTGCCGTGCTAGGGATCCATCAGGGAAGTGGGGGTGATACTTGAGGAGTATCTGTGAGCGGCAAGCTAGGGACCCAGCAGGGAAGCAGGGGTGACGCTTGAGGAACATACTCATTGAGAAGGTTGGAAGAGCTCGGGAGATCCAGTGGCAGTGAGTGGATCACCAAGTCTAGTAAAAGAGACAGGGAGCTCAGTGGAGTGAAGATCTACAAGAAGTGATTGTAGAGGAAGTACAGAAGTTTGTTACAACTTGTGTTAGAAACTTGTTATAAGACTGTTCCCATAGGAGACAGCGCTCCTACACATGCAGATGTGGTGTCCGGCTGGATGCCTTTCCCTGCATGGCTGTCTGCCTATAGAAGTCTCAGAGTCTTCTAATTAAGAATGCAACTACTAAAGGGTGTCCTGGTCCTAAATCCTCTCTCCCACGGTTCTGTTCAAGAGAAAATAAATCTCTTTGCATTCAAGAAGTGTCTGGCGCCCATGAATCTATCTTGCATTACACCCACCATGCCTCGTAACCCACTCTACACAGAAGGATGTCAGCTGTCCCTAACTCTGGAGGTTGTCATTAGACCAATGGGGACCCGGGACCTTGCTACTTGAGAAACCAGGGTCGGACTTTACCAAACAGGCTCCACCTATAATGAGACATATATGGAACCAGGATCGGACTTTACCCAGCAGGCTCCACCTAAAATTCAGTATCAGTATTGGGTGGAAAGACCCTTTAAAAAAGCCAGGACACCCATGCATACAATGTAGGAGTACACAGTAGAAATTAATTCAGAGGATTTTCTGGCGGTGGTATAAAAGATTTTCCCTTTAGGAAAAGAAAATGTGAAATAAATACAGGTTTTATCAATCCTTGTGTGATATACATATTATCCTGGATGGATGAGGAAAATAAACAGAGGGAGATAAAACTAAAGTGTTATTGTAGCTCAGCAATCTGATCTACGTTAGTAAAACTGCACTTCCATCTCCCGCGGGATAAGATCATTCATTTCTCCCTGTCTGGATCAATCTCCATTCTATATTTCACAATCCCGCTGCACCGCCACCGTCCATGTTAACCAATGTTTGGCCTGCGCAGGGTGAATACAAGCGGTGTTTTTATCGGCGCTTACAAGGTAAAGATCTAGACAAAGGAAACCAAGCTCAGGGTTATTGCCGAACCTACCTCCATTGTCCCAGCTTGATCAATGGTCCTTGGTCATATTGCCGGAACTACCTCTATAGTCCCAGCCTGATCAATGGTCACCATTGCCGGAACTACCTATATTGTCCCAGCCTGATTAATGGTCACTATTGCCAGAACTACCTACTGTATATTGTATCAGCCTGATCAATGGTCACTATTTCTGGAACTATCTACTGTATATTGTATCAACCTGATCAATGATCACCATTGCTGGAACTAGCTATATTGTCCCAGCCTGATTAATGGTCACTATTGCCAGAACCACCTATATTGTATGAGCCTGACTAATGGTCACTATTTCTAGAACTTTGTCCCAGGCAGATCAATGGTCACTACTGCTGGAACTACCTACTGTATATTGTATCAGCTTGATCAATTGTCAACATTTCTGGAACTACCTTTATTTTCCCAGCCTGATTAATGGTCACTATTGCCAGAACTACCTATATTGTCCAAGTTGGTAAATGGTCACTATTTCTACAACTACCTATATTGTTCCAGCCTGATCAATGGTCACTACTGCTGGAACAACCTCTATTGTCCTAGCCTGATCAATGGTCACCATTGCTGGAACTACCTTTATTGTCCCAGCCTGATCAATGGTCACTATTGCCAGAACTACTTATATTGTCCAAGTTTGATAAATGGTCCCTATTTCTACAACTACCTATATTGTTCCAGCCAGATCAATGGTCAATATTGCTGGAACTACCTACTGTATATTGTATCAGCTTGATCAGTGGTCAACATTGCTGAAACTACCTTTATTTTCCCAGCCTGATTAATGGTCACTATTGCTGGAACCATCTATATTGTATTAGCCGGACTAAAGCCGCGTACACACGTAGCCGTCTGTCCGACGTACTTAGTCTGGCGGACTTCCCGCCAGACTGTCCGTACGGACTACTTGCCCACACACGGCACTTTTTCAGTGGACTAATACGGCGTACTAAGTCCGCCGTACTATCCGCCGTACTTTTGAAATGAACGGACTCGAGAGCTATAAGAAGGTGCGGTGGCCCGGCAGAAGAACCGAAGAGGGGGACCAGACCCCCAAAGTCGGAAGAAGAGGCCGCAGCGACGAAGAAGAATGCCGGGCTCCTCCGCTAGTAAAAGAGCTACAAGAATATAGCGGAGGAGTCCGGCGAGAAGACCCCCGAAGACGGAAGACCCCCGGAGCTGTGCAATAAAATATTTTATCTTGTGTGTTGTGTTTTTTTTTGTACTTTATTTTACAGGTGAATGGGTAGGGGTACATTGTACCCCATACTCATTCACATAGGGTGGGGGGCCGGTATCCGGGGGCCCCCTTATTAAAGGGGCTCCCGGATTCCGATAAGCCCCCCGCCCGCAGACCCCGAGAACCAACGGCCAGGGTTGTCGGGAAGAGGCCCTTGTCCTCATCAACATGGGGACAAGGTGCTTTGGGGTGGGGGGGCCACGCGGCCCCCCCTTCCCCAAGGCACCTCCCATGTTGAGGGCAAGTGGCCTGGTACGGCTCAGGAGGGGGGGGCGCTCGCTCGCCCCTCCTTTCCTGGCCGGCCGGGTAGCGTGCTCGAACAAGGGTCTGTTGTGGACTTGGTGGAACCCCCACGCCGATTTTTTTCGGCGTTGGGGTTCCCCTTTAAGTCCATACCAGGTGGCGGGGCCAGCGGCGTCTCCTTCGCGGGCCCCGCCTACCTGGAGACCCGCTCGAAATGAGCTGACTTTTCTCCAGGCGGGAAAAGTCCGCTCATTTCAAAAGTACGGCGGACTGGCATACACACGGCCGGATTGTCCGCCGAAATGCGAGTCCGGCGGAAAGATTGGAGTGTAAAACTACATTCTAAGTCCGCCGTACTTTCGGGTCAAAAAAGTATGCCGGAGTCTACACACGGGGGGATTGTCCGGCAGACTTGAGTTTGCTGGACTTTTCCACCCGCTTGTTTGATCGTGTGTACGCGGCATAATGGTCACTATTTCTAGAACTACCTTTATTGTCCCAGCCTGATCAATGGTCACTATTGCCGGAACTATCTATATTGTCCCAGCCTGATCAGTGGTCACTATTTCTAGGACTACTTATATTGTCCCAGCCTGATCAATGGTCACTATTGCCAGAACTACCTATATTGTCTCAGCTTGATCAATGGTCATTATTGCTGGAACTACCTATATTGTCCCTGTGTGATCAATGGTCACTATTGTCGGAACTACCTATACTGATGCAGTCTGACTAATGGTCACTATTGTCCCAGTCTGATCAATGGGCACTATTGCTACATTCTATATTGTTCCAGTCCTATCAATGGTCATGATTTGCTATTACCTATATAGTTCTACTCGGATCAATAGTCACTATTGCTGGAACTACCTATATTGTCCAAGTGGTATCAATGGTCACTATTGCTGGAACTACCTGTACTGATGCAGTCTGACTAATGGTCACTACTGCCTGGAATACTGCAGGAAGGGAGGGTAGAAGGGGAAAGGAAGGAAAAGAAGAAGCAAAAAGATGGAACCGATGAAGTGAGGAAGGAAGGAAAGATGGAAGGACAAAAGGAAGAGAGGAAGGAGGAGGAAAGGAAAGGAAGGTGGGAACAAGTAAGGAAGGAAAGATAAAAACAAGGAATGAATGAAAAGGATGAATAGCAGGAAGGAAGGAAAGAAGAAAGAAGGAAGGAAGTACAGGAGGGAAGGAAGTAAGTATGACAAGGAGGGAAAAAGAAGGAAAGGAAGGGGGATCAAATAAGGAAGGACAGATATAAACAAGGGTGGAAGGAAGAATGAAAAGTAGGAAAAAGGGAGTGACGTAGGGAAGAAGGAAAGAAGGAAGGAAGAATAACGATTAAAAGGAAAAGGAAGCGGGAGAGGAATGAAAGGACAGGTTGAGAGAGACAGAGAGAGAGAGAGAGAGAGAGAGACCTCTGCGTGGGTTTCCTCCCACACTCCAAAGACTTAGGTAGGTTAATTGGCCCTAGTATGTGTATGTATGGATGTGATTTAGGGACCTTAGATTGTAAGCTCCTGGGGGATGGGGACTGATGTGAATGTACAATATATAGTTAAAGTGCTGTGTAAATTGATGGCTATATTAGTACCTGTAATAAATAAAATGTAAAAGGACAGAATGAAGGAAGGAAGGAGTGAAGGACATAAGGAAGGGAGGGAGTAAGAAAGGAGTGAAGGAAGGAAATGAGGGAGTAAGGAAGGAAGGGAAGGAAGGAAGGAGTGAAGGGAGGAAGAAAGGAGTAAGGGATTAAAAGAAGGAAAGAAGAAAAATGGAAGGAGTGAAGGTAGGAAGGAGGGAGGGAAGGAAGGGATGAACCAAGGAAGGAAGGAGGGAAGGAAGGGATGAACCAAGGAAGGAAGGAAGGGATGAACCAAGGAAGGAGTGAAGGGAGGAAGGAAGGAGTGAAGGATTAAAGGAATGACGGAAAAGGGAAGAAGGGAAGGGAGAAAGAAAGGAGTGAAGGAAGGAGGGGAGGAAGGAAGGAAGGAAGGAAAGAAGGAAGGAAGGAGTGACAGTAGGAAGGAAGGTAGGCAGGAAGGAGGAAAGGAAGGAAAGGAGGAAGAAAGGAGCAAGCAGGGAAGGAGTGAAGGTAGGAGGGAAGGAAGGAGTGAAGGATAAAAAGGAAGGAAGGAGTGAAGGTAGGAAGGAAGGAGGGAAGGAAGGAAATGACGAAGGGAAGGAAGAAAAGGAAAAAAGAAAGGAAAAAGGAAGAAATGGGGGAGTGAAGGTAGGAAGGAAGGAGGGAAAGAAGGGAGGAAAGAAGGAGTGAAGGGAGGCAGTAAGAAAGGAAGGAAGGAAGGGAGAAAGGAGGGAAGGAGTGAAGGTAGGAAGGAAGGAGGGAAGGAAGGGAGGAAGGAAGGATGGGTGTTACCAATAATTTGACTCTCTGGCCCCCTGGAATCTCCTGGACTTTAATTGGTTTGTGGATTTACTATGGTAAGCTGAGGCTACTTAGCCGCCAGTGACAGCCCCTCCTATACAAGCCCCCTTCAGGAAGCCTCCATTCTGCTAACATAATAATAATGAGTTTGTCTGTCGACTATTTTCTCGCCCTGTTTTTTCCTTTAAACACTCTGACAATGGGACGATCTGCCGGTTCACATTTTGCATGGAGTACCCCATTCCCTCCCCCCTCCATCATCCATTGTGTGCCTGTCTTTGTTAGAATAGTGAGTGCAATCTGTTTGTCTGCATTGTTCTTGTCTGTTGGTGTATCTCCTGTATACCTGGAGGAATAGACACGAGCCGGCTGCGATAAACATGCACCAAGACAGAATAATTAGGAATGGAAAGCGGCTACATGTTCTCTGAGAAGCTTTCCTCTTAAAAGATACAATGTAGCTACAAGATCATTTCTTTCTCCCCTCCAGATCTCATCGTCTGTGCCTGCCCAGGAAGACCGCTTCTCATTTCTGGGCACAGATGCCGCGTCTGACTAGCTACACTGCCGTGAGGCAAACACTTCGCCGTCCGAAGTCTATAGGAACCCAATCACTAAAATCTTATAGAAGCTTTACCATGATATTGTCATTTTCAACATTTTCATATCTTTTTAAATATTATTAAATGAAAAAAAAAAAAAATGTTAGGTGATTAGCTGCTCTGATTGAATGTTTCCCTTCGATTTAAAATGGAAAATACTCCATTTGGTCACTGGATGGTGCTAAGTATCATAGCTATAGCCTATGATACTTAGCACCATCTAGTGGCCAAATGTAGTATTTTTACATTTTAAATCAATGAACATTTTGCCACTAGATGGTGCTATCATAGGAAACTGTGATTGTACTTAGCACCATCTAGTGCCCAATTAAGGTATTTTCTTTTTGACATGAATAAAAGACATTCGGCCAGCACAGGACACAGTCTAATATCATTTGTTTCGTTTTTTTTCCCCCATTTACACAAACAAATGTACACGATCCTTCGCTGGAGGAATTGCTATGTAAATTGTTTTATGTTCACCCCATAGAATGCCCATGTTATTGGTAAAATTAGAAAAAAAAATGCCACTGCAGATTCTACATTACGATTTGTACTCTTGGAGTTATAGCACTGCCAAGAAATGAGATTTGCCCAGTAGGCCTCTTCTGCTCCAGCACTCAGAACATAATAGATCTTTTGTATTTGAACACACGGCGTACGTCTTCAGCCAACTGTCTGAACAACATACCAATTTTGCCGATCAATTCTTCCCGAAGCCGAAAACAATGAGGAGCTGGAAGGACCTGAACTTGCTTCTCGCTTTCCCATTGCAGTGCGTTGCATTAAACGCATGCAGGGTTATGCACATTTCTTTGTGGCAGCCTATAGAAATGAATGAGCTGGCCCTGCACCTGAACTTCCAACAAAAAAATAGGCATGTTCCATCTAGTGGTCATAATGCAGTATTTATTTTGTGGTTGAGGTATTTCAGGAAAATACAGCATTATAGCCACTAGATGGAGCTGGCGATTACATGAAATAAACATATTAGACTCGTTACAGGAATTATGACAGCAATAAACCCCATAGAGTAGATTTCATGCAATCAACATTAAACAGGATGATGTATCCTCCTTGTGATATGGCAGGAAGGACCCCATATATTGTTTCACCAGGCCAAGGGTAGACATGTGCAGAATGAAAAAATGTGTTTTGTTTCTTTATTTACATAAATTTGTTTAGTTAAATTAATTTAATTCATTTAATTTGTTTTTTTTGGAATTCGTTTAGTTTATTTGAATTTGAATAGATTTGAGTTTTCTGAACTCTGTTGATTTGAGTTCAATTCGGGCTGAATTTGGAAATTTCAAATTGATTCAAATTCGAATCAAATTCCATTTGAATTGCATTTCAATCAAATTCCATTCAGGCTAGGTTCACACTATTGCGATGCGGGAACGCCGCGAATCCGCGGCGTTTTCCCGCATCGCTCACCTCCCGCCGGCAGTTCACACTGCCCTATGCGGACGGCTGGGGGTGTCAATGTTATGTTAATGACACCCCCAGATCCGTCGGCATATCGCAGTGCGATCTGCCGACTCGCACAGGAATCGGATCGCATGGTGTGAACCCCCATGCGATCCGATTCCGTTGCGGACCCAAAAAAGGGTCCTGTGCGAGTTTGCTGCGGGACAGCTGCGAGTTCAGCCATACTATCTGTATGGCTGAACTCGCAGTGCTACGGAGATCGGATGTGATTTGCTGTGCGAATCACATCCGGTTCTCCCCCCGCAGCGGTGTGAACCCAGCCTCAAAATTTGAATTTTGGAAGAGGGTTATATTCTTTCTATTCCATTATAATCTATTTTTTTTTCTATTCTATTTGTTTCTTTTCTTAAATTTTCCGGTTTATTCTTTTCTTTTCTATTATATTATTTTCTATTTTATTAAAATTTTGAAATTATTAAATTTAAAATTCGAATTTTGGAAGAGGGTTATATTCTTTCTATTCCATGATACTCTATTTTTTTTCTATTCTATTTGTTTCTTTTCTTAAATTTTCCGGTTTATTCTTTTCTTTTCTTTTATATTATTTTCTATTTTATTAAAATTTGAAATTATTAAATTCGAAATTCGAATTTTGGAAGAGGGTTATATTCTTTCTATTCCATTATAATCTATTTTTTTCTATTCTATTTGTTTCTTTTCTTAAATTTTCCAGTTTATTCTTTTCTTTTCTATTATATTATTTTCTATTTTATTAAAATTTGAAATTATTAAATTTGAAATTCGAATTTTGGAAGAGGGTTATATTCTTTCTATTCCATTATACTCTATTTTTTTTCTATTCTATTTGTTTCTTTTCTTAAATTTTCAGGTTTATTCTTTTCTTTTCTATTATATTATTTTCTATTTTATTAAAATTTGAAATTATTAAATTCGAAATTTGAATTTTGGAACTGGGTTATATTCTTTCTATTCCATTATAATCTATTTTTTTCTATTCTATTTGTTTCTTTTCTTAAATTTTCCGGTTTATTCTTTTCTTTTCTATTATATTATTTTCTATTTTATTAAAATTTGAAATTATTAAATTCGAAATTTGAATTTTGGAAGAGGGTTATATTCTTTCTATTCCATTATAATCTATTTTTTTTTCTATTCTATTTGTTTCTTTTCTTAAATTTTCCGGTTTATTCTTTTCTATTATATTATTTTCTATTTTATTAAAATTTGAAATTATTAAATTCGAAATTTGAATTTTGGAAGAGGGTTATATTCTTTCTATTCCATTATAATCTATTTTTTTTTCTATTCTATTTGTTTCTTTTCTTAAATTTTCCGGTTTATTCTTTTCTTTTCTATTATATTATTTTCTATTTTATTAAAATTTGAAATTATTACATTCGAAATTCGAATTTTGGAAGAGGGTTATATTATTTATATTCCATTATAATCTATTTTTTTTTCTATTCTATTTGTTTCTTTTCTTAAATTTTCAGTTTTATTCTTTTCTTTTCTATTATATTATTTTCTATTTTATTAAAATTTTAAATTAATAAATTCGAAATTCGAATTTTGGAAGAAGTTTATATTCTATTTTATTCTATTGTTTTTTTTTTCCTATTCTATTCTATTCTTTTTTAATTCATTTTTTTTCTATTGTATTCAGATTCATATTTATTCTATTTTAAACTTAAATTTCAGACGATGGTTATACAGTGCCTTGAAAAAGTATTCATACATGTGGAAAACGTTAAGGGGTATGAATACATCTCATGGCACTGTACATATTAAACCAAATCCAAATAAGGACATATAATACTTCCTTATGAGGAAGGTGATGTCATAAAGGGAATATAATTGTAAAAATTGTAACTTTGCTAAAATGCACACTTTAAGGCATGTTACCACAGCGCACAAGACCGAACCCGAGCGTCCGCCGTGCGTCCCCAGACCGGGAAGTCGTCTCATACTTGCAGTTCTGTACGAAGTGAACTCTGGAGAGTCCCAGCTGAGATATACTGTAACGCCGAGCTGTGCTGTGAACTTGTCAAGTGCCCAATTTATCATTTGTAGGTGGAAGAGAGAATTCAATTTGCACTGTCAGCTTTGCTACAAATCAAGGCACAACAAAGGCTTCCTGTAAACAAACTATTTCCCAGAGAAGCGACAACGGGATGGCGCCAAAACTTATATTTGGGTCATTTAAAGAAAACACAAAAAGAGGCCAAGAGCTGTGATAGCTCTATACATTGGCATGTGCATGGGGTGTGCCTGGTGTGCCCGGGCACACCCTAATCACCCTGTGGGACACAGGCTATAGAGAAAAGGACTGGGGAATCTTTGTCCTCAGCCCCTTTCTCTGCTATTTCACCAAAGCCCCCAATAGGGCTCCTAAGAAATAAAAAAATAAAAAAATGTAAAAAATAAACACCCCGTGTTGTGCAAATTCCCCCTGTTTGGACCCCTGATATTTTACCAAACGAGGCTCCTAAAAAATTGTGTATATTTTATATATATATATATATATATATATATATATATATATATATATATATATATATATATATACACTTGCACACACACGCATATGTGTTTGAGCTTTGGCGTGCACACCCTAATACAATAGGCTGTGCACAACTATGTTGTAAACCCTTACATATACCCAGTGAAGTGATGCGTAAGTTGTATCTGTTTATCAGCAGCTCTCTCTCTCTGCTCTACAGCCATTCAAAGTCCACAGATCAAAGGCTATTTCTCAGCTACACCAAGCAGTGGGTAGGGAGCTCAGTTTACACCCTGCAAAGCTCATTGAGAGATGATTGGATTGAAAGGGGCACGACCTCCTTCAAACAGCACACAGGAACAGAGCTGAGGCTGTCAATCACAGGCTGTGTGTTGGAGCTCCCTCTCATGTCACCTTTTTAACTCTTGGTGTCTGGAAAAGGTGTCAGAAGTGACTCGTGTAGATAGCAGAGGATGGAGGCAGAAGGCAGAAATTACACTTAGTGCTCTGGATTGAGATGAGTACACACTATAGAAGGATATATTTTGTTTATATTTCATGTCTGAGGTTTACAACTACTTTAAGAAAAACGTAAGGGCCGGTTCACACTGCGGCGCGAGGCGAGGCGACACGGCTCGCCTCGCCTCGCTCCCGCAAGTTGTCCCCATTGAGTACAATGGAACCGTTCTGAGAGGAGCGACTCGAGTCGCTCCGACTCAGAAAAAAGGTTCCTGTACTACTTCGGGGCGACTTCGGGGGCGACTTGCATTGACTTCTATGCAGAAGTCCTCTGCAAGTCGCCGCTGACCCCCCCTGCAAGTCGCGGCGAGGAAGTCGGAGACGCCTCGCCGCGGCTCGCAGTGTGAACCGGCCCTAAGTGTTTTAAAGGGCTGCAAGTTAGAAGAGGTATGACAAGGGCCACTACATACAGGAGAGGAGAGATGGAATGGAATGATTTGGAAAGCTCCTGGCAGCCCCGTGTGATGCGATGGTGGGGCCATAACACAGGAGGGGAGTGTAAAGGGCATTACAGAGGCCAGTTTGCCCAAGAGAGGAGGGTATGGGGTATAACAATGGACAGTATGTGCAGAAGAGGACATTACAGAGAGCAGTGTGCTCAGGACAGGAAGGCGTTAGGTATAGCAGTGAGTAGTATGTGCAAGAGGGGGAGTGTGGAGGGCATTACAGAGGGAAGTGTGCAGGGGAGGAGGGCGTAGGGTATAACAGTGGCAGAATCTGCAGGAGAGGAGTGTAGTGGGCTTTAGAGTGGGCAATGTGCTCAGGAGAGGAGGTCATAGGGTATACCAGAGAACAATATGTTCAGGAGGGGTGTGTAATGGGCTTTACAGCGGGCAATGTGCTCAGGAGAGGAGGGCATAGGGTATACCAGAGAGCAGTATGTTCAAGAGGGGCGTGTAGAGGGCATTATGGAGGGCATTGTGCCTAACAGAAGATGACATAGGGTATAACAGTGGGTGGTATGTGCAGGAGAGGAGTGTAGAGGGCATTACAGAGAACAGTGTGCTTAGGAGAAGAGGGTGTAGTTTATAACAGTTTGGCAGTATGTGCAGGAGAGAAGTGTAGAGGGCATTACAGTGGGCAATGTACTCAAGAGAGGAAAGCGTAGGGTATAACAGTGGACAGAATCTGCAGGAGTGGATCATAGTGGGCTTTACATTGGGCAATGTGCTCAGGAGAGGAGGGCATAGGGTATTCCAGAGAGCAGTTCAGGAGGGGCATGTAGAGGGCATTACAGAGTGCAGTGTGCCCAACAGAAGACGGCATAGGGTTTATCAGTGAATAGTATGTGCAGAAGAGGAGTGTAGAGGGCATTACAGAGAACACTGTGCTCAGGAGAGGAGGGTATAGTTGATAAAAGTGGGCAGTATATGCAGGAGAGGAGTGTAGAGGGCATTACAGAGGGCAGTGTGCTCAGGAGAGGGGGGCATAGGGCAGGAGTAGGCAACCTCGGCCCTCCAGCTGTGGTGAAACTACAAGTCAGTGTAGGCCTGGGCAGTGTGCTCAGGAGAGGAGGGTGTAGGGTGTAACAGTGGGCAGTATGTGCAGGAGAGGAGTGTAGAGCACATTACAGAGGGCAGTGTGCTCAGGAGAGGAGGATGTAGGGTATAACAGTGGGCAGTGTGTGCAGGAGAGGAGTGTAGAGGACATTACAGAGGGCAGTGTGTGCAGGAGAGGAGAGTGTATGGTATAACAGTGGGCAGTATGTGCAGGACAGAAATGTAGAGGACATTACAGAGGGCAGTGTGCTCGGGAGAGGAGGGTGTAGGGTATACCGGTGGTCAGAAAGTACGGGAGAGGAGTGTAGAGGGCATTATAGAGGGCAGTGTGCTCAGGAGAGGAGGGCGTAGGGTAGGAGTAGGCATCTTCAGCCCTTCAGCTGTGGTGAAACTACAAGCCTCATCAGACATTGCAAGAGCCTGACAATCACAGCCATTACTCCTAGAGGCAGAGGCATGATGGGATTTATAGTTTCACCACAGCTGGAAGGCCGGGTTGCCTATCCCTGGCCTAGGGTATAACAGTGGGCAGTACGTGCAGGAGAGGAGTGTAGAGGACATTACAGAGGGCAGTGTGCTCAGGAGAGGAGGACATAGGGTATAATAGTGGGCAGTATGTGCAGGACAGGAATGTAGGGGACATTACAGAGGGCGGTGTGCTCAGGAGAGGAGGGCATAGGGTATAACAGTGGGCAATAAGTGCAGGACAGGAAAGTAGGGGACATTACAGAGGGCAGTGTGCTCAGAAGAGGAGGGCATAGGGTAAAACAGTGGGTAGTATGTGCAGAACAGGAATGTAGAGGACATTACAGAGAGCAGTGTGCTCAGGAGAAGAGGGTGTAGGGTATAACAGTGGGCAGTATGTGCAGGACAGGAATGTAGAGGACATTAAAGAGGGCAGTGTGCTCGGGAGAGGAGGGTGTAGGGTATAACAGTGGGTAGTATGTGTAGGACAGGAATGTAGAGAAAATTACAGAGGGCAGTGTGCTCGGGAGAAGAGGGTGTAGGGTATAACAGTGGGCAGTATGTGTAGGACAGGAATGTAGAGGAAATTACAGAGGGCAGTGTGCTCGGGAGAAGAGGGTGTAGGGTATACCAGTGGGCAGTAAGTACAGGAGAGGAGTGTAAAGGCAGGAACTATGTGCAGCAGCAGCAGGAAGCTCCTCTAGTGCAGAAACTGATATTATTGGTTCAGTCTTCCCGGTAAAGTACTATAGCGGTTGCTTCAGCTTTAAAAAGATGAGTAAAAAAAGTATATCTACATATATAATATACCGTATATACTCGAGTATAGGCCGACCCGAATATAAGCCGAGGCCCCCAATTTACCCCCAAAAAAACTGGCAAACTTATTGACTCGTGTATAAGCCGAGGGTGAGACATGCCTGTCCATCCCTGTGTGTGTGTCCGTCCATCCCTGTGTGTCCGTCCATCCCTGTGTGTCCGTCCATCCCTGTGTGTCCGTCCATCCATCCCTGTGTGTGTGTGTGTCCATCCATCCATCCATCCCTGTGTGTGTGTGTCTCCATCCATCCATCCATCCATCCCTGTGTGTGTGTGTCTCCATCCATCCATCCCTGTGTGTGTGTGTCTCCATCCATCCATCCATCCCTGTGTGTGTGTGTCTCCATCCATCCATCCATCCATCCCTGTGTGTGTGTGTCTCCATCCATCCATCCATCCGTGTGTGTGTGTGTATCCATCCATCTGTGTGTGTGTGTGTGTGTGTGTGTGTGTGTGTGTGTGTGTGTGTGTGTCCAGCCTACCTGTGTCCCGAGCCTTTGTCCCGAGCCTCCGTCCCGTGCCTTGCCTCCTTGCCTCCGTGCCTTGCCGCCGTGCCTTGCCTCCGTCCCGTCCCGTCCCGTCCCGTGCCGTGCCTTGCCTTGCCTCCGTCCCGTGCCCTCTTCGTCGGCGCCTCGGCGGCCATTGTAAAATTCAAAAGCTGCGCCGCCGCCTTCGCCTGTGATAGGCGGAACACTGAATTTCCCAGCAGCCTGTGTTCCGCCTATCACGTACATCGTATCATCCTCGTCCGTAGTACGAGGATGATACGATGTCCGTGATAGGCGGAACACAGGCTGCTGGGAAATTCAGTGTTCCGCCTATCACAGGCGAAGGCGGAGCCGGAGGCGCGGCTTTTGAATTATAGAATGGCCGCCGCTGTCTGTCTGCTCGACACGCTGATCGAGCGGGCAGACAGCGATGACTCGAGTATAAGCCGAGGGGGGCACTTTCAGCCTCAAAAAAGAGGCTGAAAATCTCGGCTTATACTCGAGTATATACGGTATAACGTTTTTTTTTTTTTTTCGCCTGGAGTTTGAACAAAGGAATTACTTACTTTTTCCCTCTTTCCTCTCCGGCTCCCCTTCATCCGCAGCATTTGCAAAAAAATGCAAATGTTATTCATTTCATAGTTCTCGAAGCAGCAGAATTAATTCATTAGCATACTTGCAAGGTTAATGTAGTATACTTAATAAGATAAATACCAGTTGTTTTGCTAAGTCACCAACTTACATCCTGTCTGTTCCATTTTTAAGCCCCGGCTTCGTAACGAGAGATTTATTATTGGAAAATAAGATGCTGAAAGGCTGGAATGATTTGGTTTTTAAAGTCAGCTAACTTAAGTACAAATTTGTCTCGGGCTCGTGGGCACAGTCAGGAATCTGTGATATTATAATCTTACACTTAGGTTAAAAATCGGCTTTTGTATTTTAAAAGATACTCACTGCATCTTGTATGAGGGATGGAAATACATAACTTTACCGAAAGAGTTTAGTCCAGCAAAAAAAAAAGAAAACGTAAAGTTCAGTCTGTTTGAAGTCTTTGGAAAACAACCACAGCACAAGTAAAAAAAAACTTGCCAGCATGCTGCAGAAAAGGACCTTGCTCCCTAAGTGGAAGCAGTGGTTTGTCTGCAGTGGTCCAACGAACACCAGGTTGCAAAATTAGAGTTAGAGCTCTACAATCAGTCATGAGCTTTTTTTTGGTAGACATAAGTACCAACACCATGTGGCTTTTCTTCTGTATAGTTCATTCATTCCAAAAATAAATGTTAAACATCTGAATGTTCTGATCATTTTTGTACGAATTGTCTCAAGACTTTTCCTAGGAATTCTTGTTTGGAATTCTACCCTTCAATGGCCATCTTTAGTTGAGTGTGGTTGAGTAAGGCCTACAAGATGTACAAAGGTTCTCGAGTTAATTGACCAAATCAAATCATTTGAAAGACATTTGAAAGCTCAGTAAAGCTCTAAAAAAATGTCCTAAGAATTTTCATTCTAAATTCTATCCATCTATGGCCAGCTTTAGGTTGATTTTGTGGTTGAGTAAGGCCTGCAATATGTAAGAATGTTCCAGAGTTAACTAACCATATTGGGCAACTTTTCCCTGTAGGCATTTTTAGACTGGTGATTCAAAATCTTTTGAAAGGTATTCAAATGTTCTGAGAATTTTGGCACAAATTCTCTTAAGAATTTTCATTCAAAATTCTATCTTTCTATGGTCAGTTTTAGATTAATTTTGTAGTTGAGTAAGGCCTACAAGATGTATAAAAGATTCCGGAGTTAATTGACCATATTGGGCAATTGTTCTCTGTAGGCATTTTTAGATTTGGCATTCAAAATTTATGAGAATTTTTGCACAAATTTTCTTAAGAATTTTTATTCAAATTTCTTTTAAGGCCTACAAGATGCATGAAGATTCCTGAGTTATTTGACCATATTGAGCAAATATTCTCTATAGGCATTTTTAGGCTGGCCATACAAAATCTTTTGAAAGGCGTTTGAATGTTCTGAGAATTTCCATACAAATTTTCCTAAGCATTTCCATTTAAAATTCTATCCATCTGTGGCCAGCTTTAGATTGATTTTGTAGCTGAGTAAGGCCTACAAGATGTATAAAAGGTTCCTGAGTTAATTGACCATATTGGGCAATTGTTCTCTGTAGGCATTTTTAGACTTGGCATTAAAAATTTCTGAGAATTTTTGCACAAATTTTCTTAAGAATTTTTATTCAAATTTCTATCTATCTAAGGCAAGCTTTAGATTGATTTTGTGGTTGGGTAAGGCTTACTAGATGTATAAAGGTTCCTGAGTTCATTTATCCTGCGTACACACAGTCAGATTTTCCAATGGGAAATGTTCAATGTGAGCTTGTTGTTGGAAAGTCCGACTATGTGTATGCTCCATCGAACATTTGCTGTCGGAATTTCCACAAACAAATGTTTGATAGCAGGTTCTCAAATTTTCCGCCAACAAAACTTGTTGACGGAAAGTCCGATTGTGTGTATACACAAGTCCGTCGCACAAAAGTTCACGCATGCTCTGAATCAAGCAGAAGGAGCTGCACTGGCTATTGAACTTCCTTTTTCTCGGCTCATCGCACGTCTTGTATGTCACCGCGTTCTCATGTTTGGAATTTTTGGCCAACATTTGTGTGACCGTGTGTATGCAAGACAAGTTTGAGCCAACATCCTTTGAACAAAAATCCACGGTTTTGTTGTCGGAAAATCAAATTGTGTGTGCATGGCATAAGGCTGGCCAAACATAATCTTTTTAAAGGTATTTTAATGTTCTGAGAATTTTCATACACATTTTCCTAAGAGTTTCCATTTAAAATTCTATCCATCTTTGGCTAGCTTTATGTTAATATCATGGTTTAGTAAGGCCTACAAGATGCACAAAGATTCCTGAGTTAATTGACCATACTGAGCAACTGTTCTCTATAGGCATTTTTAGGCTGGCCAAACAAAATCTTTTGAAAGGCATTTGAATGTTCTGAGAATTTTCATACAAATTTTCCTAAGAGTTTCCATTTAAAATTCTATCCATCTATGGCTAGCTTTAGGTTGATATTGTGCTTGAGTAAGGCCTACAAGATGCAGGAAGATTCCTGAGTTAATTGACCATATTGAACAACTGTTCATTATAGGCATTTTTAGGCTGCCCAAAAAAAATATTTTAAAAGATATTTGATTGTTCTGAGAATGGTTCTAAGAATTTTCATTCCAAAGGCTATCCTTCACTGGCCAGCTTTATTTGAGTATGGTTGAGTAAGGCCTAGAAGATGTAAGAATGTTCCTGACTTAATTGAGAATATTGAGCAACTGTTCTCTATAGGCATTTTTAGGCTGGCCAAACAAAATCTTTTGAAAGACATTTGAATGTTCTGAGAATTTTCATACAGATTTTCCTAAGGCCGCGTACACACGCGCGGACTGTTCGCCCAACCTTGTCCGCTGAACAGTATTTGGGCGGACAGTCCGCTCGTGTGTGGGGCTTCAGCGGACAGTTTCAGCGGACAGTTGGACGAACAAGGTCTTACGGAAATTCCGAAAAACTGTCCGCTGAAACAAGGTTTCAGCGGACTGTTCGCTCGTGTGTAGGCTTGTTCGGCCAACTAAGTCTCGCGCATGCTCAGAAAGGATTTTCACGCCGAAAGCTATATTGCAGTGTATAGGACGTCGTATTTTTCGTCCCGTCGTACGTGCCGTTCACGTCATCGCGCACGGTTTCAGCAAACTGTTCGTCCGTCGTGTGTGGCCATGTCCGTCCATGCTAAGTTTGAGCGGACTGTTTGCCGAAACTGTTGGACGGACAAAGTTGGGCGAACAGTCCGCGCGTGTGTACGCGGCCTAAGAGTTTCCATTTAAAATTCTATTCATCTATGGCTAGCTTTAGGTTGATTTTATGGTTGAGTAAGGCCGCGTACACACGCGCGGACTGTTCGCCCAACTTTGTCCGTCCAACAGTTTCGGCAAACAGTCCGCTCAAACTTAGCATGGACGGACATGGCCACACACGACGGACGAACAGTTTGCTGAAACCGTGCGCGATGACGTTTCGGCACGCACGACGGATCGAAAATTTCGACGTCCAATACACTGCAATGCAACCTTCCGACGTGGAAATCCTTTCTGAGCATGCGCGAGACTTAGTTGGCCGAACAAGCCTACACACGAGCGAACAGTCCGCTGAAACCTTGTTTCAGCGGACAGTTTTTCGGAATTTCCGTAAGACCTTGTTCGTCCAACTGTCCGCTGAAACTGTCCGCTGAAGCCCCACACACGAGCGGACTGTCCGCCCAAACACTGTTCAGCGGACAAGGTTGGGCGAACAGTCCGCCTGTGTGTACGCGGCCTAAGGCTTACAAGATGTAAGAAGATTCCTGCGTTAATTGACCATATTGGGCAACTGTTCATTATAGGCATTTTTAGGCTGGCCAAACAAAATCCTTTGAAAGGCCTTTGAATGTTCTGAGAATTTTCATACAAATTTTCCTAGGAGTTTTCATTTAAAATTCTATCCATCTATGGCTAGCTTTAGGTTGATATTGTGGTTGAGTAAGGCCTACAAGATGCATGAAGATTCCTGAGTTAATTGACCATATTGAGCAACTGTTCTCTATAGGCATTTTTAGGCTGGCCAAACAAAATCTTATGAAAGGCATTTGAATATTCTGAGAATTTTCATACAAATTTTCCTAAGCGTTTCCATTTAAAATTCTATCCATCTATGACTAGCTTTAGGTGGATTTTATGGTTGAGTAAGGCTTACAAGATGTAAGAAGATTCCTGAGTTGATTGACCATATTGGGCAACTGTTCATTATAGGCATTTTTAGGCTGGCCAAAAAAAATATTTTAAAAGATATTTGATTGTTCTGAGAACGGTCCTAAGAATTTTCATTCCAAAGACTATCCTTCACTGGCCAGCTTTATTTGAGTATGGTTGAGTAAGGCCTACAGGATTTAAGAATGTTCCTGAGTTAATTGACCATATTGGGCAACTGTTCTCTATAGGCATTTTAGGCTGGCCAAACAAAATCTTTTGAATTTAGAATTTTGGTATACATTTTTAGAAGAGTTTGCATTTAAAATTCTATCCAACTTAAGCTAGTTTTAAGTTGATTTTGTGGTTGAGTAAGGCCTACAAGATGTATGAATGTTAATTGACCACGTTGGGCATTCGTTCTCTGTAGGCATTTTTAGGCTGGCCCAACCCACACTGCAGGCTTAATGAAAAAAATCAAACAGGTTCCTCCATCTACATTATACAGTTCAATTGAATCTTCTGCTGCCTCTATTGTATTTTGTTTTCTTTCTTTTTTTTTCTTAATTTTACAAGAAAACATAGTCGTTCACACTTTGCGGAGGCAGCTGCTTAATAAACTTGAAACAATAAAGAACGTTTATCTCAGTCAACATGGCAAATTAAAGGTCAGACATATTTTGAAAAAAAATAGTCAATAACGCAAGTACAAGGCATTTGTTTAGGTAAGCAACATCAGTAGTATAATTATTGCATAACAAAGAGGTAAAAAAAGGCATATAATGGGTATTTGAGCATCCTGGAACCAAGCAGTGTACCAGGAGGTCCATGGTCCCCAACTGAGTTCAAAGGCACGGAAGGATCTTAGATATGGAGTCAACGATTGTTCATAGAAGTAATGCTTTTGGGTAACATTCCCAACCTCTGATGGAGTAGGAGCTAGGTCTTGTTTCCAATGCCTGGTTAGAATTAATTTGGCTGATAATAGTATATTGGCAACTGTCCCTCGGAATTAGGTAGGGGAATTGCTCGATGCCTAGAATAAAGAGGAAGTAAAGGCTATTTAAAAAAAAAAAATGCAACCTGCAAGGCAAAGGCATAATGAGCTAGTATGCATAGCATACTAGCTCATTATGAATAACTTACCTGAGAACGAAGCTCCCGAAGCGGTCCTCCTCCTTTATCTTCACCGCTGCCATGTATCCCGGAGTGACTTCCGGGTCTCGCTGCTCCGGCGCTGTGATTCGCCGGAGCCACGATGACGTCACTCCCGCGCATGCCGCACGGGAGCCAACACAAGCGGCATATCTCCGTGATCTGCGGCATGCTCAGTGCGCATGCGCCGTAGACAGCTGTGCCTTTCTTTTTGTAAATATCTCCTAAACCGTGTAGGTTTAGGAGATATTTCTTTGACCTACAGGTAAGCCTTAATCTAGGTTTACCTGTAGGTCAAAGTGGTTTGTAAGGGTTTACAACCACTTTAAGTAGGGATAATGCCGCTATTGTATTTTCATGACTGTCAGAATACCTGAACAGCGGATGCATCTGACTGGATACAGCCACCATGTGGTTAACAATTTTCCAATCGACTCCTCAGATTTCTCAATGTAAAGATTTTGGGCAGGGTGGGTTCATCATCTTTGGATGCAGCTAAGGTTCAGATGACAAATTTTCACCTTGCTCCTTCAGTTTCTTATTTGAAGAATGTTGGGTTGGACGGGGGCCCTATGGGGCCACCCTATGGAGTCAACTTTGGTCGGTTCTTCAGGAATCGGATAAAATTTGATTAGAGTACGACCCGCTTTTGATGAGATGTAAAGTTTTGATTCCATAACTTCCAGATTGCTGGAGGTTTGGAAGACCACGGCTTACCCTCAGGTCTCACAGATAGGACTACTCAACACATCGAAGACCAGATCTGCTCATCATCTGCTCCAATAAGCCTTTTCCTATTGTCTTATTCCACCCACCCAAAAAAACTCTTTGGTTAAGATCATATTTCGCCGCCTTTTTTTGTTGTTGTGCCGCGTGGAAGTCAGGGTTAAATAAGGGAAAGGTTGAACAATAGCCGAGCAATCCTTCCCATCCTTTCTGCACTGATTTATTTTATTCTTGTTAAATGGAAGGTGAAAATATCCTGATGGAAGACACTGCGCGGCACCGGAGCAATCACGGCTCTGCTCCTTCCTCGCCGGCTGCCCCGGGCGAAGCACTGCTAATGACGAGCAGACGGAGAGCCCTTGTGAACCTAATGGCTTCCTCTCCTAGCCTTCTGCCGGCGAGATTGCTTTCCTCAGACGGTTTAATAATATACACTAAAAGCAGGCAAGAGCCTCCATCAATCAGGATGCAGTTTGAGTGGAAGGTACACAGAAAACATTTCTCTGCTCTCCGAATAATCATTCAGTCCTGCCTTTTCTCCCCTACACGACGGAGATAATATTATCTCCTACCGGAATTATCTACCGGACTCCCACTGCCCCATCTACCTCTCTTCTCTCATCCCAGCGGGAGGATAGAAAAGGAACTTCTAGTTCTTCTATACTCTCTTCACAAAGCTACCACTTTTTTTTATAGACGTGGCTGTCCTCAGAGAATGGGATTTCATTTTATACCTTACGTCAATCAAAAGGGTGTTTCGTTGTTACAATGTTTTCTAAACAATGTTATTTTGTATGCATCTGTCTCCCATCTGAACAATGTTTATAAACAATTATACTTTGCATGCCTCTATCTCCCATCTAAACATTGTTTATAAACAGTGTTGCTTTGTATCTCTCTATCTCCAGGCTGAAGAATGTTTATAAACAATGTTACTTTGTATCCCGCTTATCTCTGAACAATGTTTATAAACAATGTTACTTTGTATCCTTCTAACTCCAGTCTGAACAGTGTTTATAAACAGTTACTTTGGATCTCTCTATCTCCCATCCGAACAATGGTTCATAACCAGTGTTACTCCACAGTAATCTCTAGCAACCAATCAACAAGCAGAAATCATGTGCTGTAACCTCTAGCAACTAATCAGTGAGCTATAATGTGTGCTGTAACCTCTAGCAACCAGTCAGTGAGCGGTAATGGTACACTGTAACCTCTGGCAACCAATCGCAATAGTTTCCTGATCTGATTCAGTAAACTGATTTTGAGCCTAGCTGCTATTTATTGTGGGAGATATGCCTATATCTCCCATCCAGGGCCATCTTTAATATTGATTGGGCCCTGGGCAAAACTTTTCTCCCCCCCATGCAGTTTTGCTCTCCGTCTGCTCTGAGACATACAATAAATAGCAGCTAGACTCAAAATCAGTTTACTGAATCAGATCAGGCAGCTATTGCGATTGGTTGCCAGAGGTTACAGTGTACCATTACCGCTCACTGACTGGTTGCTAGAGGTTACAGCACACATTATGGCTCACTGATTAGTTGCTAGAGGTTACAGCACATGATTTCTGCTTGTTGATTGGTTGCTAGAGATTACTGTGGATATGACCTCAGGGGGGCATGATATACATATCCATGCTGCCGGCAACCCCTATTTACATATAAACACAGGTTTTGCAGGTGAGTCATCTGTGCACAACAATAGGGCAGAGCTGGGCAGAATTAGTAGCAGCACTTCACACTGAGATATCAGGACGCAGCAAAGGACTAAAACCTCAAGGGACAAGGGAATTTAAACCAGGATAGTTGGCAACTATGAGACAGCTGCTTTGGGCCCCACAACAATGACAGGGCCCAGGGCAGCTGCCCCTTTTGCCCTGCCTTAAAAAGGGCCCTGCTCCCATCTGAACAATGTGTATAAACAATGTTACTTTGTGTGCATCCATCTGAACGATGGGGGTTCCTCTACACTACAGTATCTCTAGGCTGAAGAATGTTTATAAACAATGTTCCTATGTATGCCTCTATTTCCCATCTGAACAATGTTTATAAACAATGTTACTTTGTATGCCTCTGTCTCCCATCTGAACAATGTTTATTAACAATGGTACTTTGTATGCCTCTATCTCCCATCTGAACATTGTTTATAAACAATGTTACTTAGTATGCCTATGTCTCCCATCTGAACAATGTTTATAAACTATGTTACTTTGTATGCCCATATCTCCCATCCGAACAATATTTATAAGCACTGTTGCTTTGTATCTCTCTGTCTCAAGGCTGAAGAATATTTATAAACAATGTTACATTGTATCCTTCTACCTCCAGTCTGAACACTATTTATAAACACTGTTACTTTGGATCTCCCATCTTAACAATGTTTATAACCAATTCATTTTTTTTTTGGCATGGGGGTCCCCTCTAAATCCATACCAGACCTGAAGGACCTGGTGTGAACCTAGTGTGGACCTGGTGAGGGGGGACTCGCTTGTCCCCCCCTTTCCTGACCTGCTGGGGCTGCATGCTTGGATATAGGGTCTGCTATGGATTTTGGTGGGGACCCCACGGCTTTTTTTTTTTCCTGATGTGTGGTTCCCCTCTAAATCCATGCCAGACCAGACCTGAAGTACCTGGTGTGGACCTGGGGGGGAGGACTCGCTTGTCCACCCCTTTCCTGACCTGCTGGACTGCATGCTCGGATATAGGGTCTGGTATGGATTTTGGTGGGGGCCCCACGCCTTTTTTTTATCTTTCTCTTGGCATGGGGTACCCCTCTAAATCCATACAAGACCTGAAGGACCTGGTGTGGACCTGGGGGGGGGGCTCGCTTGTCCCCCTCTTTTCCTGACCTGCTGGGCTGCATGCTTGGATATAGGGTCTAATATGGATTTTGGTGGGGACCCCACGCCTTTTTTTTTCCTTTTTCTTGGCATGGGGCTCCCCTCTAAATCCATACGAGACCTGAAGTACCTGGTGTGGACCTGGAGAGGGGACTCGCTTGTCCCCCCCTTTCCTGACCTGGTGGACTGCATGCTCGGATATAGGGTCTGCTATGGATTTTGGTGGGGACCCCACACCTTTTTTTTCTTTTTCTTGGCATGGGGCTTCCCTCTAAATCCATACCAGACCTGAAGTACCTGGTGTGGACCTGGGGGGGGACTCACTTGTCCCCCCCTCCTTTCCTGACCTGCTGGGCTGCATGCTCGGATATAGGGTCTGATATGGATTTTGGTGGGGACCCCATGCCTTTTTTTTTGGCGTGGGGCTCCCCTCTAAATCCATACCAGACCTGAAGGATCTGGTGTGGACCTGGGGGGAGGACTCACTTGTTCCCCACCCATTTCCTGACCTGCTGGACTGCATGCTCAGATATAGGGTCTGGTATGGATTTTGGTGGGGACCCCACGCCTTTTTTTTTTTCCTTTCTCTTGGCGTGGGGTACCCCTCTAAATCCATACAAGACCTGAAGGACCTGGTGTAGGCCTGTGGGGGGGGGGGGGGACTCATCTGTAACCCCCCCTTTCCTGACCTGCTGTGCTGCATGCTCGAATATAGGGTCTGCTATGGATTTTGGTGGGGACCCCACGCCTTTTTTTTTCCTTGCCGTGGGGTTCCCCTCTAAATCCATGCCAGACCTGATTGGCCTGGTGTGAACCTGGTGTGGACCTTGGGGTGGGGGGGGGGGGGGGCTTTGAGGGGAAACCACACGCCGTTTTTTTCACCAATTTTTATTTTGCAGGCAATTCTTTTTTTTTTTTTACATTCAGCTGACAGCTAATGACTCATTGGTTGTTAAGGATGCGGCGGCCCGCTCTTTAGCAACCAACAATACACACTGTGTTAAAGAGAAGAAAAAAAACGCATCAAAAACGCAACACTTACGTTTTTGGTTTGGCTCCAATGTAGTCTATTACATGCAAAACGTAATCTGCTGTGGGGATTCCCGACCCCTTCCAAAAAAGGCAGAGACGCAAAACGCACTGATATGAACTACATCCATAGGAAACCATGTTAAATGGACTGTAGTGCGTTTGTGCAAAACGCACACACAAAAAAAAAAAAACAACGCAAAGGTGTGAACGAAGGGTGAGTGTTACTTAACTACAGCAGAGGAAAGCAGGTCCCCTGCCCTGCCATACAGGGTTGCGCTGTGTGCCGCAGAGCGGGTTAAATCTCAGAACTGGATGGATATTAATACAAATCTTTTTGGCAGAAAAAACATTTCGCTTTTGTATTCAATTGCATGAAAAAAAAAAAAAAAAAAAAGAATCCCGCAGGTTTTAGCACCTTTATCTTATGAAGATGTCCAAGAGGGTGTTACATCTCAAGACGGATTTAGTAGACAGAAGCAACACCATTAAGAGGTGCAAAAAATGGACAGCGGACCCATAAGAGACCCTCGGGAGGGGGGGGGGGGGCGGTGTATTTAGAATTGGCGGTTGATAGGCGGAATGTAGATGGGATCCGGAGAGAAGGCCAGAGAATGTAAAAAAAAACAATAACGGGGATTATCTCATACTCTATAATTAAAAAAAAAAAAAAAAAGAGAAAAGATATAGTGTAGAGGATGGAGAGGAGGGCGAGGGGAGAGCGGAATAACACAAATATCTTTTATTCGGAGACTGCCAAGCTGAGCTGGAATGTATTGCTTCACTGGAGAAAAGAATTGCTTGACTGAATTGGAGGCAGCGCTGCAAGGTGCCTGCGCATGCAAAGACTATGCAAATATATAAAATGATGTTTTCTGCTGGTTCAGCATCTGCTGTGGAGGGAGGGAGGGGAGCGGGGAAAGGGGGATAGAAAAGAGAGGAAGAAAGGAGAGAGAGAGAGGGCAATGGTGGGAGAGAGAGAGATGGAGAGAAGGAGAGAGAGAGAAATGGAGGGGGAGAGAGACATGAATGGAGAGGAGAGAGAGAGAAGGAGAGAGAGAGAGATGGAGAGAAGGAGAGAGAGAGATGGAGAGAAGGAGAGAGACAGAGAGATGGAGAGGAGAGAGAGAGCAATGGATGGGGAGAGACAGAGAGAGATGGAGAGAGGGAGAGAGAGATGGAGAGGAGAGAGAGAGCAATGGATGGGGAGAGAGAGAGAGATGGAGAGAGAGAGAGCAGGGGAGGGAGAGAGAGAGAGATGGAGAGAAGGAGAGAGAGAGAGAGCAATGGGGGGGGGGGGGGGAGAAGGAGAGAGAGAGCAATGGAGGGAAGAGAGAGATGGAGAGAAGCAGAGAGAGAGATATGGAGAGGAGAGAGAGAGCAATGGAGGGAGAGAGAGAGATGGAGAGAAGGAGGGAGAGAGAGAGATGGAGAGAAGGAGAGAGAGAGAGAGCAATGGAGGGGGAGAGAGAGAGAGAGCAATGGAGGGGGAGAGAGAGAGAGAGAGCAATGGAGGAGAGAGAGATGGAGAAAAGGAGAGAGAGCAATGGAGGGGGGAAAGAGAGAGATGGAGAGGAGAGAGAGAGAGAGAGAGAGATGTAGAGAAGGAGAGAGAGGGCAATGGAGGAAGAGAGAAGGAGAGAGAGATGGAGAGAAGGAGAGAGAGAGAGAGAAGGAGAGAGGGGGCTAATAGAGGAGGGAGAGATGGAGAGAAGGAGAGAGAGCAATGGAGGGAGAGAAAGAGATGGAGAGAAGGAGAGAGAGAGAGAGAAAGAGAGAGAGCGAGAAGGAGAGAGAGAGAGAGATGGAGAAAATGAGAGAGAGCAATGGAGGGGGGGAGAGAGAAGGAGAGAGAGAGAGTTGGAGAGAAGGAGAGAGAGAGAGAGATGTAGAGAAGGAGAAAGAGAGAGAGAAGGAGAAAGAGAGAGAGAAGGAGAGAGGGGGCCAATAGAGGATGGAGAGAAGGAGAGAGAGAGAGCGAAGGAGAGAGAGAGAGCGAAGGAGAGAGAGAGAGAGAAGGAGAGAGAAGGAGAGAGAGAGAAGGAGAGAGAAGGAGAGAGAGAGAAGGAGAGAGAGGGCAATGGAGGTAGAGAGGGGAGCAGGGAAAGAGGGATAGAAAGAAAGGAAGAAAAGGAAAGAGAGGGCAATGGAGGCAGGGGAGGAGAGAGAGAGATGGAGAGAGAGAGAGCGCAATGGAAGGAGAGGGAATGAAGAGAAGGAGAGAGAGGGCAATTGAGGAGGGAGAGAAGGAGAGAGAGGGGGCAGTAGAGGAGGGAAAGATGGAGAGGAGAGAGAGCGCAATGGAGGGAGAAAGAGAGAGATGGAGAGAAGGAGAGAGAGGGCAATGGAGGGAGAGAAAAGGAGAGAGAGAGAGCAATGGAGGTAGAGAGGGGAGCAGGGAAAGAGGGCTAGAAAGAGAGAGAGAAACGAAGAGGGGGCAATGGAGGCAGGGCAGGAGTGAGAGATGGAGGCAGGAGAGGAGAGAGAGAGAGAGATGGAGGCAGGGGAGGAGAGAGATGAAGAGACGGAGAAAGAGCAATGGAAGTATTAGGGAGGTAGTAAGGAGAGAGAGATAAAGAGAAGGAGATTAGCAAAAAAGAGAAATGAATGGTAGGGAGAGAGCGAGAGATGGAGAGAAGGTGAGAGAGAGTAAAGGAAGTAGAGAGGGAGAGAGGAGAGAGAAAGCAATGAAGGAATGAGAGTGATGGAGATAAGGAGCGAGAGAGCAGAAGAGGGAGAAAGAAATGGAGAGAAGGGGGAGAGAGAGCAATGGAGGTAGAGAAGGAGTGAGATATGGAGAAAAAGAGAGGGAGAGAATGGTGGTGGCGGATGGAGAGAAGGAGTGAGAACAATGAAGGTGAGGAGAGGGAGATAGAGGAAGAGAGAGTGGGGGGGGAGAGGAGAGGGAGATAGAGGAAGAGCGAGTGGAGAGGGGGGAGGAGAGGGAGATAGAGGAAGAGAGAGTGGAGGGGGGAGAGGAGAGGGAGATAGAGGAAGAGAGAGTGGAGGGGGTGAGGAGAGGGAGATAAAGGAAGAGAGAGAAGGAGAAGAAGATAGAGGAGGAGAGAGAGAAGGAGAAGAAGATAGAGGAGGAGAAAGTGGAGGGGGGAGAGGAGAGGGAGATAGAGGAAGAGAGAGTGGAGGGGGGGAGAGGAGAGGGAGATAAAGGAAGAGAGAGTGGAGGGGGTGAGGAGAGGGAGATAGAGGAAGAGAGAGAAGGAGAAGAAAATAGAGGAGGAGAGAGAGAAGGAGAAGAAGATAGAGGAGGAGAGAGTGGAGGGGGGAGAGGAGAAGGAGATAGAAGAAGAGAGAGTGGAGGGGGGGAGAGGAGAGGGAGATAGAGATAGAGAAAGAGAGAGTGGAGGGGGGAGAGGAGAGGGAGATAGAGAAAGAGAGAGTGGAAGGGGGAGAGGAGAGGGAGATAAAGGAAGAGAGAGAAGGAGAAGGTGTCAGCTGAATGCGAGTGATGGGTGCTGCAGCCCAGATTGTTGCGTTTCTCTATCAGACATACAGAGTATTACACGGGACGTGTCGGTAAACACGGATCAGATTATTGGTGAAATGGAAGCTCAGGAGGACTGAAGGAAAATCTACAAAGCGATTGACCCTCATCTCCCGCTGCTTCTTCATGTTCATCTTTGATAGGATATTGTGAGTCAGCCTGGGCTCTGCACCCTCATGTGATGTCACATTGGAGACATTGCATTGTCTGCTGCCATTATATCTGACTCTGGTCTCTGCGATAAAATGAAGATCCAGCGGATCTCTCTTGTCCTCGCCCTTCACATCCCAGATAATCACAGCCCACATTTCCATGCATCTTTGCAGCCTTTTGCAGTGCAGACTTCTACCATTTTCTATAGCATCCCCTCCCCCTCCCCCTTCCTCGTCATACTTCTACACTGCAATGGGAACACTTCTGCTAGCTGCATTCTGCACACATGGTCCTGTGTGCTCAAATATGGACCTTCAGAATGGCAACCTAAAAAATAAAGATTCAGCCTCACATTCTGTTGCAGACACACAACAATTAATGAGATAAGGGTCCAAATACACCTGTGCAGTTGTAACGCATGTCAACGCACATACACAGCTCAGCCATTGTTTGGAGGGGGACTGGATCACACTGGGGCGTTGTATTTTTCATGGGTAATATAGAAAGACAATTCTTGCTTGTTTTCCAGCATGCAGACGGCCTGTAGAAGTCACGTTATGTGTGTTTTTGGTGTTCTGCCAACACATCCTGTATCTATGCACCTTAAAAATCATAAAGTGATGTTGTGTAGGACTTACCTTGACTCATGCAGAACACGGGGTGATAAATTTACTAAAGGAAAATCCACTTTGCACTGCGAGTGCACTTGGAAGTGAAGTCACTGTAGATCCGAGGGGGACATGCAGGGAAAAAAAAAAAAAAAAAGCATTTTAGCTTGCACATGATTGGATGATAAAATCAGCAGAGCTTCCCCTCATTTCAGATCTACTCCTTAGATTTACAGCGACTGCACTTCCAAGTGCACTTGTAGTGCAAAGTGGATTTTCCTTTCGGAAATAACCCCCTATATGTCTCTCCAGCACAGGAAAGCCTATGGCCGGTCATCCAGATATAATGTGTGTATCAAGAGAACACAAAGTGTACGTTTCTGAAAAGAGAGGCAAAAGATTTGTGTGTCCCTATGGATGTAACACCCATGTTCCTTCTCATAGTACAAACATCGCACATTATTACTCATATCTTAGGCGATAACAAACAAATGCCTTCATCCAAAGGTGCGTTCATATAATAAAATACAAAAAACGCTCTACTGAATGGATAGGCTGCAATCTCTGTGATGTCACTGATCTCTAGTGAATGGATAGGCTGCATTCTCAGTGATGTCACCGGTCTCTAGTGAATGGATAGGCTGCATTCTCAGTGATGTCACCGGTCTCTAGTGAATGGATAGGCTGCATTCTCTGTGATGTCACCGGCCTCTAGTGAATGGATAGGCTGCTTTCTCAGTGATGTCACTGATCTCTAGTGAATGGATAGGCTGCATTCTCAGTGATGTCACTGATCTCTAGTGAATGGATAGGCTGCATTCTCAGTGATGTCACCAGTCTCTAGTGAATGGATAGACTGCATTCTTAGTGATGTCATCGGTCTCTACTGAATGGATAGGCTGTGTTCTCAGTGATGTCACTGGTCTCTAGTGAATGGATAGACTGCATTCTTAGTGATGTCATCGGTCTCTACTGAATGGATAGGCTGCATTCTCAGTGATGTCAACCGTCTCTAGTGAATGAATAGGCTGAATTCTCAGTGATGTCATTGGTCTCTAGTGAATGGATAGGCTGCATTCTCAGTGATGTCATCAGTCTCTAGTGAATGGATAGGCTGCATTCTCAGTGATGTCACCGGTCTCTAGTGAATGGATAGGCTGCATTCTTAGTGATGTCATCAGTCTCTAGTGAATGAATAGGCTGCATTCTCTGTGATCTCACCGGTCTCTAGTGAATGGATAGGCTGCATTCTCAGTGATGTCACCGGTCTCTAGTGAATGGATAGGCTGCATTCTCAGTGATGTCACTGGTCACTAGTGAATGGATAGGCTGCATTCTCAGTGATGTCACTGGTCTCTAGTGAATGGATAGGCTGCATTCTCAGTGATGTCATCAGTCTCTAGTGAATGGATAGGCTGCATTCTCAGTGGTGTCACCGGTCTCTAGTGAATGGATAGGCTGCATTCTCAGTGATGTCACCGATCTCTAGTGAATGGATAGGCTACATTCTCAGTGATGTCACCGGTCTCTAGTGAATGGATAGGCTACATTCTCAGTGATGTCACTGGTCTCTAGTGAATGGATAGGCTACATTCTCAGTGGTGTCACTGGTCTCTAGTGAATGGATAGACTGTATTCTCAGTGATGTCACCGGTCTCTAGTGAATGGATAGGCTACATTCTCAGTGGTGTCACCGGTCTCTAGTGAATGGATAGGCTGCATTCTTAGTGATGTCACTGGTCTCTAGTGAATGGATAGGCTGCATTCTCAGTGATGTCACAGATTTTTCATGAGGATACAGATAATAAATGTTACTGTCTCACTTGAATGGCTCCAACATATTCACAAGCACAGCATTGTAGAGTGGAGGGAGAGAGCATTTCTCTGGATACTGGTGGGTAGGAGAGGATCGGGCTGAGCTGAATTTCATATTCTGAGCGTATGTTAGGCCTATGCAATTACCATCCACTTTTCATAATTCTGGTGCGGAAGAAAATGGAATTCCCTCAAGCACCCTATTATATAACCCACAGATAGCAGCGTCTATTCTCTCCAGCACACTGATTGCACACTAACTGCCTGCTGAGGGAGAAAATATCATTTCCATATTAACAATGGGACACACCAGTCTTTCTTCCCATTCTCCGTGGTCCTTTGCTTTGCGTCGCCCTCACATCTCCGGTTTCACCACCTCACCGCTCCCTGCTACCAATGCATGCGCCATCACACCTGATTCACCTATCTATCTATCTGGAGAACTATTCACATCAATCTCCGCTGCCAAAGGAGCTTACAATCTAATTTTCCAGAGTCATACTGCATGCCGGTATTGTCCCTTGTGGGGGTCAGTACTTAGCTTCCTGACAAAGCAGTTAGCTAACATGCTAATCATTATCATATCGGGGTAAAGGGAACTATTACAGACAATGTGGCCAATGACTAGCAAGTACACTGGTGGGAACACGCCTACTACGCTTCTGAGAAACAGGTGCAGCTTCTACAATAATCCCCCAATATAGATAGAAAAATAGTATACTAGCACGTTACACTATTGATAGGCCGCTCTGGGTCTTTATCTCCTTTGTATTATCCAGGTCAGGGATCTCCAAACTGTAGATACAGACCTTTGCTTGCCTTTATTCGCCCCTTGGGGCACTTTCCCCCCCCCCCCACTAACATTAACAATGCCATACTATTCCAACACACTGGCACCAATGATGGGGCACGATTACTCCCACTGACATCAATGATGGGGCATTATTACTCCCACTGGCACAAATGATGGGGCACTGTTCCTTCTACTAACACCAATGATGGGGCACAAGTCCTCCCGCTGACACCGATGATGGGGCACTATTCCTTCCACTGACACCAATGATGGGGCACTATTCCTCCCACTGACACCAATGATGGGACACTATTCCTCCCACTGACACCAATGATGGGGCACTATTCCTTCCACTGACACCAATGATGGGACACTATTCCTCCCACTGACACCAATGATGGGGCACTATTCCTTCCACTGACACCAATGATGGGACACTATTCCTTCCACTGACACCAATGATGGGGCACTATTCCTCCCACTGACACCAATGATGGGGCACTATTCCTTCCACTGACACCAATGATGGGACACTATTCCTTCCACTGACACCAATGATGGGGCACTATTCCTCCCACTGACACCAATGATGGGGCACTATTCCTTCCACTGACACCAATGATGGGGCACTATTCCTCCCACTGACACCAATGATGGGGCACTATTCCTTCCACTGACACCAATGATGGGGCACTATTCCTCCCACTGGCACCAATGATGGGGCATGATTACTCCCACTGATATCAATGATGGGGAATTATTACTCCCACTGGCACAAATGATGGGGCACTGTTCCTTCTACTAACACCAATGATGGGGCACAAGTCCTCCCGCTGACACCGATGATGGGGCACTATTCCTTCCACTGACACCAATGATGGGACACTATTCCTTCCACTGACACCAATGATGGGGCACTATTCCTCCCACTGACACCAATGATGGGGCACCATTCCTCCCACTGACACCAATGATGGGACACTATTCCTCCCACTGACACCAATGATGGGGCACTATTCCTTCCACTGACACCAATGATGGGACACTATTCCGTCCACTGACACCAATGATGGGGCACTATTCCTCCCACTGACACCAATGATGGGGCACTATTCCTCCCACTGGCACCAATGATGGGGCTTGATTACTCCCACTGATATCAATGATGGGGCATTATTACTCCCACTGGCACAAATGATGGGGCACTGTTCCTTCTACTAACACCAATGATGGGGCACAAGTCCTCCCGCTGACACCGATGATGGGGCACTATTCCTTCCACTGACACCAATGATGGGACACTATTCCTTCCACTGACACCAATGATGGGGCACTATTCCTCCCACTGACACCAATGATGGGGCACCATTCCTCCCACTGACACCGATGATGGGGCACTATTCCTTCCACTGACACCAATGATGGGACACTATTCCTTCTACTAACACCAATGATGGGGCACAAGTCCTCCCGCTGACACCGATGATGGGGCACTATTCCTTCCACTGACACCAATGATGGGACACTATTCCTTCCACTGACACCAATGATGGGACACTATTCCGTCCACTGACACCAATGATGGGGCACTATTCCTCCCACTGACACCAATGATGGGGCACTATTCCTTCCACTGACACCAATGATGGGGCACTATTCCTCCCACTGATACCAATGATGGGGCACTATTCCTCCCACTGACACCAGTGATGGGGCACTATGACTCCCAATGGCACTAATGATAGAGCACTATTACTCCTACTGACTCCAATGATGAGGCACTATTTCTTCCACTGGCACCAATAATGGGGCACTATTCCTCCCACCGACACCAATGATGGGACACTATTACTCCAACTGATGCCAATAATGGGGCACTATGCCTCCTACTAACACCAATGATGGGGCACTATTCCTCCCACTGACACCAATGATGGGGCACTATTCCTCCCACTGACACCAATGATGAGGCACTATTCCTCCCACTGACACTGATGACGGAGCACTATTTCTCTCAATGACACCAACGATGCACAAAGCAAGGTCCATAAAGACATGAATGAGAAAGTTTCAGGAGGAGGAACTTGAGTCCTGACCTGATGAATTCGAGCGGAGACTGTGAGCCAGGCCTTCTCATCCAACATCAGTGCCGGACCCCACAAATGCGCTTCTGGAAGAATGGTCAAACATTCCCATAGACACACTCCTAAACCTTGTGGACGGCCTTCCCAGAAGAGTTGAAGCTGTTATAGCTGCAAAGGGCGGGCCAACTCAATACTGAACCCTACGGACTAAGACTGGGATGCCATTAAAGTTCATGTGTGTGTAAAGGCAGGCGTCCCAATACTTATGGTAATATAGTATAGATATATACAGTGTGTGTGTGTATATATATATATATATATATATATATATATATATACACACATACAGTATATATTCTTTTTGGTATACTTTTTCTCCAAGAACCGTCGCTCGTCCTCATGCGCTCTTGTCCCGCCAAAGACAGACTGGAGCATCAAGCAAGCTCAGCTTAATTAAGGCCCTTGCGCTTGTAATTCAGATTTCTCCCTTTATCTCAGCGTATCAAAAAAGATCGCCATTAATAATTTATGAACGCTCAAACAGGGACGACATTTTACCATATGGGGCTTTCATCATGAATCAAAACGTTGCATGTGTCTGGGCATTATGAATTTATATTATATCAGAAAGGGGGATGCCGGCACCTTTTTTTTCCCCGGAGAGCGAATACAAACTTCTGTCAGCGAGGTGCTTGGCGCGGCTCCGTGGCGCGTCTTCATGTCCTATTCATGGGTAGGATGTGAAATTGGGGATTTCTGTATGGCTGACATTTTTTGGAGCCGTATTCACGTAGCCATTGTCTCTTGGGAGATAGTTGTACCCTCGGATGCTCTGAGTGGCTGTGCTGGAAGATTAGGCGACGATGACGAGGTTTTGGAAAGGAGCCACTTACAGTGTCTGGGCAACATACATAAAAAGAAAAATATTCAGTACATCTCTGCGATACAGTCACGTATTTTATCCCTATATGTGCTGAAAGATACTTTTTGATCCTGCCAGAGATCCGGCCAGAGATCCGGCGGCGATCTCCGCCCCTGCGGGAGACGGACAGGAAGGCTGCGATCTGCCCCCCCCCCCCCCATGGGAGACAGACAGGAAGGCTGCGATCCCCCCCCCCCCCGTGGGAGACAGATAGAAAGGCTGCGATATCTCCCCCCCCCCCGTGGGAGACAGACAGGAAGGCTGCGATCTCTCCCCCCCCCCCCCGTGGGAGACAGACAGGAAGGCTGCGCCCTCCCCCCCCCCCGTGGGAGACGGACAGGAAGGCTGTGATCTCCCCCCCCCCGTGGGAGACGGACAGGAAGGCTGTGATCTCTCCCCCCCACCGTGGGAGACGGACAGGAAGGCTGTGATCTCCCCCCCCCCCCCGTGGGAGATGGACAGGAAGGCTGTGATCTCTCCCCCCCATGGGAGACGGACAGGAAGGCTGCGATCTCTCCCCCCCCCCCCCCCGTGGGAGACAGATAGAAAGGCTGCGATATCTCCCCCCCCCCCCCCCCGTGGGAGACAGACAGGAAGGCTGCGATCTCCCCCCCCCCGTGGGAGACAGACAGGAAGGCTGCGCCCTCCCCCCCCCGTGGGAGACGGACAGGAAGGCTCTGATCTCCCCCCCCCCCCCATGGGAGACGGACAGGAAGGCTGTGATCTCTCCCCCCCCCCCCCGTGGGAGACGGACAGGAAGGCTGTGATCTCCCCCCCCCCCGTGGGAGATGGACAGGAAGGCTGTGATCTCTCCCCCCCATGGGAGACGGACAGGAAGGCTGCGATCTCTCCCCCCCATGGGAGACAGACAGGAAGGCTGCGATCCCCCCCCGTGGGAGACAGATAGAAAGGCTGCGATATCTCCCCCCCCCCCCCGTGGGAGACAGGCAGGAAGGCTGCGATCTCCCCCCCCCCCCCCCCGTGGGAGACAGACAGGAAGGCTGCGCCCTCCCCCCCCCCCCCCCCCCCCCCCGTGGGAGACGGACAGGAAGGCTGTGATCTCCCCCCACCCCCCCCGTGGGAGACGGACAGGAAGGCTGTGATCTCTCCCCCCCCCCGTGGGAGACGGACAGGAAGGCTGTGATCTCCCCCCCCCGTGGGAGATGGACAGGAAGGCTGTGATCTCTCCCCCCCATGGGAGACGGACAGGAAGGCTGCGATCTCTCCCCCCCATGGGAGACGGACAGGAAGGCTGCGATCTCTCCCCCCCCCCCCCCCCGTGGGAGACGGACAGGAAGGCTGCGATCTCCCCCCCCCCTGTGGGAGACGGACAGGAAGGCTGCGATCTCTCCCCCCCCGTGGGAGACGGACAGGAAGGCTGCGATCTCCCCCCCCCCTGTGGGAGACGGACAGGAAGGCTGCGATCTCTCCCCCCCATGGGAGACTGACAGGAAGGCTGCGATCTCTCCCCCCCCATGGGTGACGGAAAGGAAGGCTGTGCCCCCCCCCCTTGGGATACGGACAAGAAGGAAGTGATCTCTCCCCCCCCCCCGTGGGAGACGGACAGGAAGGCTGTGATCTCTCCCCCCCCCGTGGGAGACAGACAGGAAGGCTGTGATCTCCCCCCCCCCCCGTGGGAGATGGACAGGAAGGCTGTGATCTCTCCCCCCCATGGGAGACGGACAGGAAGGCTGCGATCTCTTCCCCCCCCCCCCGTGAGAGACGGACAGGAAGGCTGCAATCTCCCCCCTCCATGGGAGACGGACAGGAAGGCTGCGATCTCTCCCCCCCCCCCCCCGTGGGAGACGGACAGGAAGGCTGCGATCTCCCCCCCCCCCCGTGGGAGACGGACAGGAAGGCTGTGGTCTCTTCCTCCCCCCCTCCCGTGGGAGACGGACAGGAAGGCTGCGATCACTCCCCCCCCCATGAGAGACGGACAGGAAGGCTTCTCTCTCTCCCCCCAGTGGGAGACGGACAGGAAGGCTGCGATCTCTCCCCCCTCGTGGGAGACGGACAGGAAGGCTGCGATCTCTCTCCCCCTGTGGGATACGGACAGGAAGGCTGCGATTCCCCCCCCCCCCGGGAGACGGACAGGAAGGCTGCGATCCCCCCCCCCGTGGGAGACAGACAGGAAGGCTGCGATCTCTCCCCCCCCTGTGGGATACGGACAGGAAGGCTGCGATTACCCCCCCCCCCCCGGGAGACAGACAGGAAATCTGCGATCCCCCCCCCCCCCCGTGGGAGACGGACAGGAAGGCTGCGATTTCCCCCCCCCAGGAGACGGACAGGAAGGCTGCGATCTCTCCCCCCCCCCCATGGGAGATGGACAGGAAGGCTGCTATCTCCCCCCCCCCCCACGTGCGATGAGCCGAGAAAAATTAAGTTCAATAGCCAGTGCGGCTCTTCTGCTTGATTCCGAGCATGCGTGGAACTTTGTGCGTCGGGAATTGTCTACACATGCTTGGAATTTCTGACAACGGATTTTGTTGCTGGAAAATTTGAGAAACTGCCCTCAAACATTTGTTGGCGGAAATTCCGACAACAAATGTTCTATGGAGCATACACACAGTCGGACTTTCCGACAACAAGCTCACCTCCAACATTTGTTGTCGGAAAATCCCATCGTGTGTACGCGGCATTACACTTATTCCCCGTACACACGATTGGACATTGATCAGACATTCCAACAACAAAATCCATGGGATTTTTTCAGACGGATGTTGGCTCAAACCTGTCTTGCATACACACGGTCGCACAAAGTTGGTCGGAAATTGCGAACGGCGGACTTTCCGACAACAAGCTCACCTCCAACATTTGTTGTCGGAAAATCCCATTGTGTGTACGAGGCATTACACTTACTCATTACGTAGCATGCATGTGCTTTAAATTTAAAAAAATGTAATAAAATTATGCTAGGTCCACTTTAACCACTTGCCGGCCAGCACACGACGATGTACGTCGACAGAATGGCATGGGCAGGCAAATGGGCGTACATGTACGTCCCTTTAAATTTGCCGCCCTGCCATCGGGAGCGCGCCACCGGCGGCACGCTCCCGTGCTGGTCGGGACCCCCGTGAGAACGGTCGCGGGACCCGCGGACTCAATGGCCGCGGGCATCCCCGCGATCGTCTCACGGAGCGGCCAAATGAAGAAATGCCGTTGTAAACAGCATTTCTCCATTCTGCCTAGCAACTAGTGACGCTGATCTCTGCTCCATGTGATTGGAGCAGAGATCAGTGTTCACTAAATGAAAGCCCAACCCCCCCACAGTTAGTAACACACCCCTAGGAACACTTAACCCCTACACTGCCACCCACTGGTTAACCCCTTCACTGCCAGTGTCATTTACACAGGAATCACTGCATTTATATAGCAGTGATTACTGTATAAATGACAATGGTCCCAAAAATGTGTCAAAAATGTCCGATGGGTCCCCCACAATGTCGCAGTCACAATAAAAATCGCTGATCGCCGCCATTACTAGTAAAAAAAAAATAATAAAAAATTATTAATAAAAATGCTATAAAACTATCCCTATTTTGTAAACGCTATAACTTTTGCGCAAACCAATCAATAATCGCTTATTGCGAATTTTTTTACCAAAAATATGTAGAAGAATACGTATCGGCCTAAACTAAGGGAAAAAAATGTTTTTTTATATATTTTTGGCGGATATTTATTATAACAAAAAGTAAAAAATAATGCGTTTTTTTTCAAAATTGTCGCTCTATTTTTGTTTATAGCGCAAAAAATAAAAACCACAGAGGTGATCAAATACCACCAAAAGAAAGCTCTATTTGTGGGAAAAAAAGGACGTCAATTTTGTTTGGGAGCCACGTCGCACGACCGTGCAATTGTCAGTTAAAGCGACGCAGTGCCGAATCGCAAAAAGTGGTCTGGTCTTTGACCAGCAAATTGGTCCAGTCTGAAAGTGGTTAAGGTACATTGAGCAAATTTTATTTTAACTTTAGTACAGTCACAGTTTTTGCTGGATAGCAGTAGTCACTCGATGATTGCTTTCATTTGCTGTTTAATAAAGCACTCTGCCTGTCTCTTGTGCAGTTTTCTTACTAAAAGATTTTATTTATTTTTTCGTATCAGTTTTTGGAGGAAGTGATGCTAATGATTGCATTAATTCCATATATGAAAGGGGGAAAAAAAACTGTTACTGTCAGAAGACTTCTGTTGAAATGCCCCTCGATCAGAGACGGCGCATTAATAATTGAGCCGGATTGTACATTTTACAAACATTTTTTTTTTTTACCCGAGCCTTTGCTATTTATTTACACATCATAAGAGCGCCATGTTCATTTCTTCCTAAAAATCAAATAGAGATCTGTCAGGATAAAAATGGAAATGTTTCATCTTGGTTCCTCCAGGTGTAACAGTCCATTTTTCACGTAGACTCAGATGCGATTTTTTTTTTCCCCGCCATCTCCACCCTTTGATCAATAGGAGAATCTGTCATTGATGGCAGTTTGGCTATAGAGACATCAACAAAGAAACAGAGTCCTACAGCACACAGCAGTGCTTTGATCACGTAGGAAAAAGCAACAGGTTCTCTTTAATGCAGAGTTCCTCAGCAGGACAAGCTGACCTTAGATCCTCCACCATCAAGGGGGAAGGCCATACCCTGGACTTCTGGGAATGGAAGAACATGTCTCTATAAGTGACAGGAGTGGTGACTGGCCCAGTGGTGTCTCATAAGAGCATTTCTCAGCCCTATGTAAGCTCCAGCTAGGCCAACTGGACTTCCTCCCCTAAATCCAAGCCCAACTTAAAGATACACAAACCAGGTTGTGGCATAGCTTAGTTACATTGCACTGTACATGTTCTGTAATGTTGAATATTTTTTTAAAGCTTCTCCAAGACACTTCCTTTAATTGAAGAAGGGGCTCAAAGAAGCTACAAAACATCTTCAAATCGTAAACCAAAGAAGTTGCTCTGAAACACTACGACGCATCTTTCATTTGTAACTGTAGAAGTGGCTCAAAGAAGCTATATAGGCCTTCAAGTTGGAACTGAAGAAGTTGCTCTGAGAAGCTATGAAACATCTTCAAGTTGAAACACTGAAAAAGTGGCTCAGAGAATCTACAAAACATCTTACATTTTAAACTGAAGAAGTGGCTCAGAGACAATATGGAAATAGTTGGAAATTAAAGAGGAAGTAAACTCTCCCACTCTGATGCTTCTTTTCATTTAGTCCATTATAATAAGTCATTATCAGACTATAGCCACTGTAATCCAGCCCAAATCACATATTACTTACTGTTTAAAGAAACTTTAAAAAAACTTGTTTCCAGGGGTTAGGCAGGGCCATCTTAAGTATTGTTTTCTGAGTCCACAGTGGAGTGTATTTCCGCCCTTACATTGAGCACTTCCTGTACTGTTAACCAAGCCTCCTTCTCAATCCAACATTTCTATGGCAACCCTGCTTCCCTGTTCATAGCTTACTTGTTTATTTCATAGTATTTACTTGTGGCGATGTCTAATGTTTCCCTTTGTCAGACTTATCAGCTTCAGCTGATAAGACTGCAGTAATGGCCAATATTTAGACTATGTGAGGTCACATGGTCACATGGTGTGTAGGAGGAAGCTCTGAGTGATTAGCAGAGTTCAGTGGTGTGCCTTAGGAAGTCCTGATAACAGATAGATAAGACATAGAGAGTGTGCCTTAAATCAGGGGAGATCTGGGCATGCTCAGTGACTTCATTCTACAGAAAAACAAGGATTACAACAATACTAAGCAAGTAAGGAGATATCTACAAGCAGTGTTCATTAGGGTTTTTTATGCTGATTTACATGGGACAAAGTTGTGGGGGAGGGTTTACAACCACTTTAAGAAGTTGCTCTGAGAAGTTACAAAACTTCTCCAAGTCGGGATTTAGGACGTGGCTCAGAGAATCTATGAAACATTTTCAAGTTGGCTCACTGAAGAAGTAGCTCTGAGAACCTACCAAACATCTTTAATTTGAAATTGAAGAAGTGGCTCAGAGAAGCTATGAAACATCTTTAAGTTGGAACTGAAGAAGTGACTTTGAGAAGCTACGAGACTTCTTCAAGATGGAACTGAAGAAGTTGCTCTGAGAAGCTATAAAACATCTTCATGTTGGAACTGTAGAAGTGGCTCAGGCCGCGTACACACGCGCGGACTGTTTGCCCAACCTTGTTCGTCAAACAGTTTCGGCAAACAGTCCGCTCAAAATTTGCATGAGCGGACTTGCCCACACACGAGCGGACTGTTTCAACGAACTGTTTGCCAAACAGTCCGCTCAACTTTTGAAATGAACGGACTCGCCCACGTAAGGCGGAGGCAAATCCGCTCATTTCGAGCGCGTGTACAGGTAGGCGGGGCCCGCGAAGGAGACGTCGCGGGCTCCGCCGCCTGGAATGGGCTTAAAGGGGAACACCAACGCCGAAAAAAATCGGCGTGGGGGTTCCCCCAAAGTCCACACCAGACCCTTGTCCGAGCACGCTACCCGGCCGGCCAGGAAAGGGGGGCGAGCGAGCGCGCCCCCCCTCCTGAGCCGTACCAGGCCGCGTGCCCTCAACATGGGGGGGTGCCTTGGGGAAGGGGGGGCCGCGCGGCCCCCCCACCCCAAAGCATCTTGTCCCCATGTTGATGAGGACAAGGGCCTCTTCCCGACAACCCTGGCCGTTGGTTGTCGGGGTCTGCGGGCGGGGGGCTTATCGGAATCCGGGAGCCCCCTTTAAGAAGGGGGCCCCCGGATACCGGCCCCCCACCCTATGTGAATGAGTATGGGGTACAATGTAATCCCTACCCATTCACCTGTGAAATAAAGTACAAAAAAAAACACAACACAGGGGAAAAAATATTTTATTGCACAGCTCCGGGGGTCTTCCGTCTTCGGGGGTCTTCTCGCCGGACTCCTCCGCTATGTGTGTGTAGCTCTTTTACTAGCGGAGGAGTCCGGCTTTCTTCCTCCCCGCCGCCGGCCTCTTCTCCCGACTTCGGGGGTCTTGTCCCCCTCTTCGGTTCTTCTGCCGGGCCACCGCGCCTTCTTGTAGCTCTTTTACAGGCGGTGGCCCGGTCTTCTGTCGCCGCTGCCTTCCGTTCTTCTGTCGCCGCCTTCGGTTCTTCTGCCGGGCCACCGCGCCTTCTTGTAGCTCTTTTACAGGCGGTGGCCCGGTCTTCTGTCGCCGCTGTCGCCGTCGCCGCCTTCCGTTCTTGTTCTTCTTCTTGTTCTTCTTCTTCTTCTCCAGGCGATGTTGACACGTCGCTCTCTCCGGCCGGAATGCCAGGGACACGCTCCGCTGCCACTTATATAGTGACAATGGGGCGGTGTCACATGGTATATGTCACATGGGTTGGTCACATAGGTTGATGTCACATGGGGACTATGACATCGTAAGGGGGCGGGGTCACCATGTGACCAACCCATGTGACATATACCATGTGACACCGCCCCATTGTCACTATATAAGTGACCGCACAGCGCGGCTCTGGCATTCCGGCCGGAGAGCTCGTCGAGTCAACATCTCCAGGAGAAGAAGCAGAAGAACAAGAAGAAGAACAAGAACGGAAGGCGGCGACAGCGACAGCGGCGACAGAAGACCGGGCCACCGCCTGTAAAAGAGCTACAAGAAGGCGCGGTGGCCCGGCAGAAGAACCGAAGGCGGTGACAGAAGAACGGAAGGCAGCGGCGACAGAAGACCGGGCCACCGCCTGTAAAAGAGCTACAAGAAGGCGCGGTGGCCCGGCAGAAGAACCGAAGAGGGGGACAAGACCCCCGAAGTCGGGAGAAGAGGCCGGCGGCGGGGAGGAAGAAAGCCGGACTCCTCCGCTAGTAAAAGAGCTACACACACATAGCGGAGGAGTCCGGCGAGAAGACCCCCGAAGACGGAAGACCCCCGGAGCTGTGCAATAAAATATTTTTTCCCCTGTGTTGTGTTTTTTTTTGTACTTTATTTCACAGGTGAATGGGTAGGGGTACATTGTACCCCATACTCATTCACATAGGGTGGGGGGCCGGTATCCGGGGGCCCCCTTCTTAAAGGGGGCTCCCGGATTCCGATAAGCCCCCCGCCCGCAGACCCCGACAACCAACGGCCAGGGTTGTCGGGAAGAGGCCCTTGTCCTCATCAACATGGGGACAAGGTGCTTTGGGGTGGGGGGGCCGCGCGGCCCCCCCTTCCCCAAGGCACCCCCCCATGTTGAGGGCACGCGGCCTGGTACGGCTCAGGAGGGGGGGCGCGCTCGCTCGCCCCCCTTTCCTGGCCGGCCGGGTAGCGTGCTCGGACAAGGGTCTGGTGTGGACTTTGGGGGAACCCCCACGCTGATTTTTTTCGGCGTTGGGGTTCCCCTTTAAGCCCATTCCAGGCGGCGGAGCCCGCGACGTCTCCTTCGCGGGCCCCGCCTACCTGTACACGCGCTCGAAATGGGCGGACTTTCCGAGCGGGAACAGTCCGCTCATTTCGAAAGTACAGCGGACAGGCCCACACACAGGCGGACTGTTCGCTCAAACACAGTTTCAGCGGACAGTTTTTCGGAATTTCCGAAAGACTTTGTCCGTCCAACTGTCCGCTGAAACTGTCCGCTGAAAGCCCACACACGAGCGGACTGTCCGCCCAAACACTGTTCAGCGGACAAGGTTGGGCGAACAGTCCGCCCGTGTGTACGCGGCCTCAGAGAAACTACAAAACTTCTTCAAGTTGGAACTGAAGAAGCATTCTGAGAAGCTACAAAACATCTTCACGTTGGAGCTTTAGAAGTGGCTCAGAGGCGCTATGAAAATCTTGAAGTTGGAACAGAAGAAGTTGCTATGAGAAGCTATTGAAATGGATATTTTGATGATAGGCAACTCCTATCCTCATATTGATTAGTGGTTCCAAATGAATAACTACTGCAGAAGGGAACAGACACAAAAGATACGCTCAGCATCTTTCCAAATAACCATTCTCCTTTATTATGATGCATTTGAAGGTTTTTATACACATGATTACGTAGGTATCACATTAATATTACAATTGTACGTTTATGGTAACAAGGGGCGTATCATAGGCAGGCTAATTCTAATCAGGACTTGAAAGAATGCAAAACATGTACTGAAAACATTGTTAGTACTGTGTGCACAGTGAGGGCCGTGTGCAATACATATAAAATAGAATACAATTATATACAGAACCTACAAATTTCCATTACACTATGTAATTTCTTCAATCTGGAACTGAAGACGTTGCTCTGTGAAGCTACAAAACGCCTTCAAACTGGAATTTAGGAAGTGGCTCAGAGAAGCTATGAAATATCTTTAAGTTGGAATACTGAAGAAGTGGCTCTGAAAAGCTCAGAAACGTCTTCAAGATGGAACTTAAAAAGTCGCCCGGAAAAAGCTATGAAACATCTTGGGACTCAAGAAGTAGCTTGCAAAAGGTCTAAAACATTACAGAACAAGTCCAGTTGAATGTGTATAAATACATATGGCCAAAAGTTTGGGACATCTGACCATCACGCCTACAACTATATGGCAGAATATATGTGGACACTCCTCCAAGTTATTGAGTTTGGCTGTTAAAGGGTTATGTTCATTTTAGACATGTTTAACAATCCCTCACTTACAATGATAAAGCAACATTTTGGGAAAGGCCCATTTCTGTCCCAGCTTGACTGCTCGCCATGCACAAAGCCAGCTCCATAAAGACATGGCATGACCAGTCTGATGTGGAGAACCTCGAGTAGCCCCAGACGTTAACTCTATAGACCTTTTGGATGACTTGGAACGCCATTGGAGAGGTTGGTCTTTTCCTCCAATACCTGACCTCTAAAATGCTTTTTTCACTGCTTGTCACTGAAAAGGCACAAATTTCCATAGACCTACTCCAAAATCTTGTGGAAAGCCTTCCTAGAAGAATGGAGGGTTTTAAGGGCAGCCAATTCTACACTAATGTCCATGATTTTGGAATGGGACATTCAACAAGCTCATACAGGTGTGAATGTCAGGTGTCCACAAAGCAACATCAGTTTAAAAACATATAAAACTAAAAAAAAAAGAAAATGATCCCAAACTACAGTTTTCCTAAAAGGTTTTATTTAAAAAAAAACATCCCCCTTCCCTCCGGAAACGCACAAGCTGGGCTCACAAGTTGGTGTCCCTCAGCCAGGGAAACTTTGCCACCAATCTTGTTTTCATTGACAAGATCTCGCAAACACCCAACAGCCATGAAATGTGACTCACTCCGTGCACCGTGTATATAGATAATACCATAATTGCCACGTCGTGATACTTCTATCATTCTACATGAAATGTAGACATACATAATATTATCAACGCAAATAGGGAAAATCACGTAGGGCAGAAATCCAACGTAATCCTGTCCTGTCATTCACCACCATTCTGATCGAATTAATCTCTCCATCTGCAGATTAAACATCAGTTTTTCCATTCTCTCTAGAAAATGTTTCACCTTTCTCAAATGGCTATCAGCATTTTAATCAAGTCGTGTTTCTGATGCCCCTTCTCCCGCCTGACAGTGAATTAAGTCTTCTTCAGCCTTGATATGACTTCACATATAAAAACCTGTGTGAAAGGCAGGAAAATATTTAAGAGAAACTCTAATGCCGCGTACACACGACCGGATTTTCTGGCAGAGTAGGTCTGACGGTCTTCCAGACGGACTTTCGGCGGAGTTCTGATGGACTTTCCGACCGAACAGACTTGGCCACACACGAACGGACTAAGTCTGTTCATTTTGAACGTGATGATGTACAGTAGCTGCTGCCGATATTGTGTTTCCAGCGTGATGGGATCGCGAAGAAATCGGCGCTGCTAAGCTGTGCTTCTCGCGCTGGCTGCCCCCACGACATGCTGCGCATCCATAGGAATCCATTGGGGGCAGCAAGCGGGAGGAGCGACAGAGCTCAGCGCTGGCTCCCACGATAGGGCGCGCAGGTGTCAGCGGCGAGATTGACACAATATCGGCGGCACCTACTGTAAGACGGGACTAAAAAAGGAAGTTCAATAGCCAGTAGTCAGTAGTTTCCCTTGCGTCGTATTTGGTCAGTTGGACCAGCATACAGACGAACGGTTTTCCCGATAGGAATTGAGTCCGTCGGACAGATTTGAAACATGTTCTATTTCTAGGTCTGTGTGATTTTTTTTTTAATGAAAAATGATCGGCTCAGCCCACACATGATCCGATCGACCGACGGACTGATTCTGTCGGATTTAGTCTACCGGAAAGTCCGGTCATCTGCACGCGGCATAAGCCAGTCTTTCTCAAATTGCCCTAGGCTTAATTCAGAGGTTGCTAGGGGTTCTTGAACAATGATCAGTTTCTGCCTCTCAGATATGTAACCAGTGAAAGCAATCATCAATTTTGTATTTTTTTGCAGTGTGTAAGAGGGGCATTTGTCCCACTGACCACCAATGTAAGGAACATTCTTCCCACTGATCACCAATGTAAGGAACATTCTTCTCACTGATCACCAATGTAAGGAACATTCTTCCCACTGATCACCAATGTAAGGAACATTCTTCTCACTGATCACCAATGTAAGGAACATTCTTCCCACTGATCACCAATGTAAGGACCATCCTTGCCACTGACCACCAATGTAAAGAATGTTCTTCCTCCTGACCATCAATGTAAGGAGCATTCTTCCCACTAACCACCAATGTAAGGAGCATTCTTCGCACTAGCCATCAATGTATGCATCATTCTTTCCAATGACCACCAATGTAAGGAGCGTCCTTCTCATTGTCCATCAATGTAAGGAACATTCTTCCCACTGACCAACAATGTAAGGAACATTCTTCCCACTGATCACCAATGTAAGGAACATTCTTCTCACTGATTACCTTAGTAAATAAGCTCCAACTAGTGGCCATAATGCAGTATTTTTCCTGATTTCCTTTGCAATGCAGGAAGCTCAGTCTGGTGGGAGGGGCCAGCAGGGTGCTGAACATAGCTTCCCAAACATATCACAGCTCCCGGCCTCAATTCTCCCCTCAAGAACCTTCAGCCCTGATACAAGCAGGGGGCTGGCTCTTGGGAGGAGTTATGCAAATATGAAAGTGATGCCTTGGAACGCCATATGAAAAATGCTCCACCTGCCCTACATGGGGAAAAATGCTCCACCTACACGACTTGGTTAGGTGAGAGGTCAGCTGTTATGATAGGACAGTCAAAACTAGAAGCGGAGCCCCCCTCCCCCAGTTGTGGAACGCCACCCGCCCACCCAACAACTCATTGGTTGAGGTCCGCCGCCCGAGCCTCCTACATGTGTATGGGTTGTCCCCACCTGATGGCGGCCCTGCTGGTATTATTATGTGCGGCTGCTTTATGGGGGCGCTAGACCGATTTGCCTCCCGGCCCAGACCACCCTAAGACTAGAGCTACATTAAAAGTGTAGCGCAAGCCACAGGGACACTTTTGGTGCTGCCCCCCTACAAAGTGCCACCCTAGGCCTTGTCCGCCTAGGCCAAGATAGAGCGTTGGGTCTAGTTATCCATCGATAGCCACCCCCTATTTAATCTGTTGCCGACCGCCCCACGTACATTTATTGCGGGGCGCAGGCGAACCCGCTCCCGCTGTGATTGAACACAGCGGTTGCCAATCAGCGGGTCCGTGCAGACCCGCTGCCGATCGTTCCCAACAGAAACGGAACGGCGGTCTGCCCATGTAAACAGGACAGGTCGCCCTTCTGTTAGTAGGGAAGACAGAGATTCTCTGTTTCTGCTAAACAAGAACACGGAACTCTGTCTTCCCACAGTTAAAGTACGTCCCCCACACAGTTAGCAAGCACTCCTAGGTAACACATTTAACCCTTTTATTGCCCCTGATGTTAACCCCTTCTCTGCCAGTGTCAGTACAGTGACAGTGCATATTTTTAGCCCTGTTCACTGTATTGGTGTCATTAACATATGAAAAAGATAATCGAACTTCAAGGGTCGTAGCTCAGCGACCTGGGGTGTATGTAGCCCAAGTCCTACCCCACCACTGGTAAAATTGTGGGGCTCCTACGACCTATGGGTCCAGAGATATGGGGCTCCTTGCGCAAGCCTGTCAGAAGCTACATACAGAGCGGCCAGTTTAAATACAAGCTGGCACACTCTGCAGTAGGATGAGCTCACAGTGCCTCTCCTCACTTCCTGTCAGAGGCACTGAGCTCAATGGACAGCTTGGAGTCTTGGACCAATGGTAAAGTAACACTGGTCCCAGCTATTTAATAAAAATGCTGCAGTGGAGGCACGCCTCTCACTGCAGTGTCATAGAAGGGGGGTGTGTCTAAAATACATGCTCCCTTCCAGCCCAACCCTCTTAACTACAAGAAGATTTACCCACAATCCCATGTTTTTCTCACACATTTAAAAGGGAGAAACTGATTCTGTTGAAAAGGTACTGTTATATTCAAGATAAATCATATATTATTAAGCTATATGTTATAAGATAATAACTTATCGTTTATCTATTCACTGTGAAATTACTGGTTGGAAGTTATAACTTTAAACTTCAGTAATTTTGTCCGTTAAGTCACCTGCCTGAGTACAGATTTTGAAAATATAGTAAATGACCTTAAAAACAATATATAATAATAATTTGTATATTAATTATGGTAATTAACCCCTTGCCACCCAAGCCAATAAAAATCATAATTCTTTTTTTTTTGCCAGAAAATTATTCAGAACCCCCAAACATTATATATATATATATATATATATATATATATATATATATATATATATATATATATATATATATACATTATATATACACACACACATATATATATATATATATATATATGTATATGTGTGTATATATATATATAAATATATATATATATATATATATATAGTTTTTGCAGACACCCTAGGGAATAAAATGGTGGTTGTTGCGACTTTTTATGTCACACGATATTTGCGCAACAATTTTTTTTTAAACACGCTCTTTTTTTGGGGGGGGGGGGCAGTTTCATGAAAAAAAAAATCCTTATTTTTTTTCTTGTATAATTTGAAAGATGATGTTATGCCAAGTAAATAGATACCCAATCACTTTTAAAATTGTGCGGAATGGCGCCAAACGTCAGAACTTCTAAATCTCCATAAGTGACGTTTAATTTTTTTTTTACAGGTTACATGTTTAGAGTTACAGAGGAGGTCTAGTGCTAGAATTATTGCTCCCGCTCTAACGATTGGGGCGTATGTAACCTGTGTGTATCTGGCTCTGATACTAGCCAGGGGCCTCACCAGCCACTCACCTCATCGGACGTCCCTGCTAAGTAACCATCGTATCCATTTGTTTGAGAAGTATCCACTCACCTGATTTCTGTTTTTGTGACAAACTACTAAACGTATATTGGGGCGGACTGACAACTCATGGGGCCCCCGGGCAATAGGAGATTATGGGGCCCCCAGGAAATCAGAGATTATGGGACCACACAGTATAGAATCACACAGTATACACAAACACACACACAGTATACAATCACACAGTATACACAGACATGTTTCTATTGGCTGAGAAGGTACTGGAGAGGTGGGGCAGCTATAATCTCAGGATTTTTAAACCAAAAGGATGTCGGTAAGGGACATTTCAGAGACAGATATAAAAAAAAACACAGATTATTACATACTGTCCCTGATTTTACTGATGCTGGCAACCCTGATGGGGCCCCCTAGTGGCCTGGGGCCCTCCGGCAGTGCCCGAGTGGCCGAATGGTCAGTCCGCCCCTGCGTACATATAGACCAGTGATGGACGAACCTTGGCACCCCAGATGTTTTGGAACTACATTGCCCATGATGCTCCACTACACTGCGGAGTGCAGAGGCGATTCAGTTCGCATTGTGCGCTATACAAGTATTTAATTCATTCATTCATTCATTCATGTAGTTCCAAAATTTCTGGGGTGCCAAAGTTCGCCATCACTGATATAGACTGTATGTATATGACCACTTATTATTTCTATCACATTTACATACCTCCCAACTTTTTGATATGGGAATGAGGGACACCTAGCAGCAAAAGTATGCAAGCCTAGGACACACCCCTGGCCACGCCCCCTTAAAGGAGAATTGTACAAAAAAACAAGATTGGTTAAACCCACAAGTGTTTTTTGTTTTGTTTTTTCTTACCACTACTATATTGGCTTTTGGAATTAACAAATGCAGCAATTTCGAAATCAGGTGAAAGGTTTAACGCCGGAAAACACTTTTTGAAAAATTAAAAGTGCATTTTATATACATCTATATAGATCAGACCAAAATTAGGAGGAATGAGGGGGACAGAGGGACATTTCTCCAAATCAGGGACAGTCCCTCGAAATCCGGGACAGTTGGGAGCTATGCATTTATATTTCCCGCCACCGGGAGGCATCTGACCGGCCGAGCACTTTTTATAAGGATTCTGTTTTATTTTATATTTTCCTAAGTAATTATTATTATATTTTTTTTTAACGTTTCACAGCGGCAAAGCTCGACTCCAAACCCAAACACGGCAATCTGCAGAGGCACGCGTCTTCTTCACATCGCCCCTCTGCCAAATCAATCATTAATGCAAAACAGCTTGCGAAAAAAGGGAAACACAAAAAAAAAAAAAAAAAAGCCTTGCCACCGCACATGTTCCCGAGCCGAGTGCCATTCCACAGCCGCTCCGGCTGATAAAAATTCTATCTCTGCAGAACACACTTCCCAATTTAGACGGCTCCCTTTTCCCTCAACGGCGGCGAGAGAAGAACCTCCGGCCAAAACTTTTTTTTAAGTAGCGTTAAGTTAAGTTCCTAATACTCCTCAACCCCCCTCGAGTACAAACAGCCTGACGTTTTTGATCTCAGATTTTTTTTTTTTTTTTTGCCCATTACACAAACTTTTTTCTTTTTTTTTTTTCCATTAAAGTTATTGATTTGTTGTTATTGATTTAAAAATGGAAGCCTTTCGCGGATCATTTATCAAAGTCTTCCCACTCAAGCACTTGTAGATCTCTGCTACGAAAGATAGGGATGGAATTAAAAGAGTAAGTGCAAGCGTGCAAAGTGTTGACTTTTTTCTTTTAGGCCTTGTTCGCGCTTGCTTCAAAATACTGACGCTGAGTAAGCGCGCCTATATCGTTAAAGCGCATTGTTCGGCATTAGAAACGCGCTCCCCAAATGACCCATGCACGATTGACACACATTGCATTTAAAGTGGTGTAGTGGTTAGCACTCTCACCTAGCTGTAAAAAGGGTTGCTGGTTCAAATCCCAACCATGACACTACCTGCCTGGAGTTTGCATGTTCTCCCTGTGCCTGCGTGGGTTTCCCCTGAGTACTCCGGTTTCTTCCCACACTCCAAAGACATGCTGGTAGGTTAATTGGCTTCTGTCCAAAATTGGCCCTAGTATATGAATAGGGACCTTGGATTGTGGGCTTCTTGAGGGTAGGGACCGATGTGAGCGTGCAATGTACAGGGATAGGGACAATTGTAGACACTCACTCAGGTTGAACTGGATGGACTGGTGTCTTTATTCAACCTTACTAACTATATAACTGTTAGACCAGTGTTTCTCAACTCCAGTCCTCAAGGTGCCCCAACAGGTCAGGATTTCCCAAAGAATTGAAACACCTGTGGTAATTACCAAGGAAGTGAAACTGATCAAATCACCTGTGCAAAATAATGGAAATCCTGAAAACATGACCTTTTGGGGCGCCTTGAGGACCAGAGTTGAGAAACACTGTGTTAGACCAATAATATTTGCAATACTTCAATGAAAAGACACTTATCTGGCCAGGGATCCAGCGCTTTCCTCATCTGGGCCAGTTCTTCGCCGGTCTTTTGGTGCCGAGTTTCGGCATGTTTAGTGTGGTAAGCCGCCTGTGGCTCCTTGCGACTTCACAGCCGGTTTCCTACTGCGCATGCGTGAGCCTGTCCTGAGCTCTGCAGATGGTCCCGCAGTCGTCAGGAACCTGTGACGTGTCTCAGAAGGCTGCAGGCAAAGGGGGGCAAACTAAACCTTGATGATCCGGGCAGAAGTGGAAGCAAGTACCTGTCAAAACCAGGTACCTACTCCCCAAAAAACATAAAGTGTCAAAACTTGAAGGGGGGGTGGGGGGCTTATAAGCAGAACATCTCTTTTTGGGTGAAGTTCTGCTTTAAACTAAGGATAAAAATAACCAATAACTTTATTTATACTGTTGGTATGTCCCCGATGTGTGGTCCAGGCCTAGTCCCTATGAAAAATCTGCTATGCAGTGGGCCATAAAACAGGGTGCCTGCCATTTGGAAGAGTAGACCAGCCACCAATCCACCCCCCTGACAGAACCTCCATCACTGCCTACTCTCCCAAACTGGTTTCTCCTCCTTTCTTTTACTTTTTACCCTCCATCACCCAGAAGGTTAAGGTAAAGATTTACACTTTGTTCTCCATTTCCATTCACTGTAGCAATTCACTCTCACTCTGTGTTCACAGTAATCAGACCAGATGAACGATGATAAATGTACCTCTTCATCTCCACATTACAGTTCTTCCATCAATTACATGGGAAATGCAACAGGTTAACAGTCATGACCGTGTTCCTTATTAAATAGTAGGCTGTACAAGGACTAGGCTGGGGTGCTCATACCTTTAGCTTGCAATAATAACCAACTGCTAGTAATATGACTTGGCTAAACAGTCCTGCCAAGGGGTATCCCCACATAGATGCAACGCTACCTTTACCTGTGTTTGGTCCTCTAACTCCCACGACCCCTTCCTGCCTAAATATCCCCTGTTACGGGAAGCACCACAGCCCAAATGGTAGACATGCCACATCATGGTAACCCCAGAATCGCTGAACAATAACTCTTTCATACACAATACAAATGGCATTTAGGGCACTGGCCTACAAATATGTCTGTGAAGGTTCTCATTTATCCAGGATATGGTATAGCTGGTAGTTGTTGGGAATATTAAACTGCACTTCTGTAATCATGAAGATGTTCCCTTACTCATCAAAGATGGTTCCTTGGTTCTAATGAATGTCAGAAACAAATTCAGCATTTTTAGCATTCCACTCATTAGAACTGAGGAAACTTCATGAATAAATTGATAAAATGTCTTGAAAATAACAGCATGAGCACAAGGTCAAATTGAACGTGGTCAACTACAACTAGCTAGATCGAGACTCTTAATCAAGCTTACATATGGTTGTGGTTTTTACTACAAGAAGAATAATTTACTAATGTATCTGTGAAGGATCAGGGTCATAGTATTCCTAGTAGTTGTTGGGCAAATTCAACTGGGCCTCTGTAATGATGAGGACATTTTCCTATTCATCAAAGACAGTTCCTTGGTTCTAATGAGCATCGGGAACATATCCAGCATTTTTAGCATTTTACTCATTAGAACTGAGGAAGCTTCTTGGATAAGTTGTTAAATTACAGCACAAGTCGAGTTGAATGTAGTCAACTACAACTAGCTAGATCCAAACTCTTAAACAAGCTTATATAAGGTTGTGGTTTTCACTAGAAGAAGACTAATTTACTAAATATGTCTGTAAAGGTTCAGGGTCATGGTATTCCTAGTAGCTGTTGGGCATATTCAACTGGACCTCTGTAATGATGAAAATGTTTTCCTACTCATTAAAGATGGTTCCTTGGTTCTAATGAGCATCAGGAACATATCCAGCATTTTTAGAATTTTACTCATTAGAACTGAGGAAGCTTCTTGGATAAGTTGTTACATTACGGGACAAGTCCAGTTGAATGTGGTTAACTACAACTAGCTAGATCCAGACTCTTAATCAAGCTTACCTATGGTTGTGGTTTTCACTAGAAGAATAATAATTTACTAATGTATCTGTGAAGGATCAGGGTCATAGTATTCCTAGTAGTTGTTGAGCAAATTCAACTGGACCTCTGTAATGATGAGGACATTTTCCTATTCATCAAAGACAGTTCCTTGGTTCTAATGAGCATCGGGAACATATCCAGCATTTTTAGCATTTTACTCATTAGAACTGAGGAAGCTTCTTGGATAAGTTGTTAAATTACAGCACAAGTCGAGTTGAATGTGGTCAACTACAACTAGCTAGATCCAAACTCTTAAACAAGCTCATATAAGGTTGTGGTTTTCACTAGAAGAAGACTAATTTACTAAATATGTCTGTAAAGGTTCAGGGTCATGGTATTCCTAGTAGCTGTTGGGCATATTCAATTGGACCTCTGTAATGATGAAAACATTTTCCTACTCATTAAAGATGGTTCCTTGGTTCTAATGAGCATCAGGAACATATCCAGCATTTTTAGAATTTTACTCATTAGAACTGAGGAAGCTTCTTGGACAAGTTGTTCCTTTACGGGACAAGTCCAGTTGAATGTGGTTAACTACAACTAGCTAGATCCAGACTCTTAATCAAGCTTACATATGGTTGTGGTTTTCACTAGAAGAAGAAGAATTTACTAATGTATCTGTGAAGGATCAGGGTCATAGTATTCCTAGTAGTTGTTGAGCAAATTCAACTGGACCTCTGTAATGATGAGGACATTTTCCTATTCATCAAAGACGGTTCCTTGGTTCTAATGAGCATCGGGAACATATCCAGCATTTTTAGCATTTTACTCATTAGAATTGAGGAAGCTTCTTGGATGAGTTGTTAAATTACAGCACAAGTCGAGTTGAATGTGGTTAACTACAACTAGCTAGATCCAAACTCTTAAACAAGCTTATATAAGGTTGAGGTTTTCACTAGAAGAAGACTAATTTACTAATATGTCTGTAAAGGTTCAGGGTCATGGTATTCCTAGTAGCTGTTGGGCATATTCAACTGGACCTCTGTAATGATGAAAACATTTCCCTACTCATTAAAGATGGTTCCTTGTTTCTAATGAGCATCAGGAACATATCCAGCATTTTTAGAATTTTACTCATTAGAACTGAGGAAGCTTCTTGGATAAGTTGTTACATTACGGGACAAGTCCAGTTGAATGTGGTTAACTACAACTAGCTAGATCCAGACTCTTAGACATTGCTTACATAAGGTCATGGTCACTAGAAGAAGACTACTTTGCAAATATGTCTGTGAAGGCTTTCATTAGAAGATGGTTTTTAAGTCAAAGACAGGTTTTTATTTGCCTTTCTTTGCTATGTCTGCGAAGGTTCCAGGTCATGGTAAAGCTAGTAGTAGTTGGTCACATTCAACTGGACATCTGTAATGATGAAGATGTTTTCCCACTCACCAAAGAAGGTTCCTTGGTTCTAATAATCAGGAACATATCTAGAATTTTTTGCATTCCACTCATCAGAAATTAAGACGCTTCTTGGATAAGTTCCCAAATGTCTTCAACACTACAGAACAAGTCAACAATGACTAGATATTCTTTATAAATTATTTTATCTATTTTTCCCAGAGTTGTCCTTCAACTGATTCCCCCCCCCCCCCCCCTTCCACTACATCTACCAATCCCTATCCAATTTCAAAGTCGGATTTCCTTGTTGTACTCCGTCAGATCCCTTAATGAGTATTAAGGGATCCAGTCATCCCTATCTTCAGTGTGCAGCCATAATACTGCCCAGTTAATAGTTGCCATTGAGAAAACCCCAGAGCCTAATATCCCTTATCCCTATTTATCTACAGAGGCAAATGTCTGCAGAGCTAGGTAACTCGATTCTGTCAGGGCAAGGAATCAATAACAATTTGTAGCATGCATCTAAGACATAAGAAGATTATCCTACTGCCCACTGCAAAAGAAACACTTTCATCAATAACAGATAGAAGCATTGATCGGGGGCCAACAATAACCCTGACACATAGAACATGGCGAATGTTTATTTATTTTGCTGGATTTTATTGGATGCAAACAGGGATAGAGTCTGAATAGGAGATTATCTACATGCTTCTCTTCCGAGCCTGGTCATAAAACAGCCTGACCCCATAATTTCTGATGGCGGCCCCGCGGATTGGGCGGGAAACTTTTCTTGATCGCCAAACCCCAGAGAAGAATGAGAGACCCCAGGTTCTGCCCACCACCAGTCTCTAATTCGCAGACAGGAATTGTGTAGGGTGTGTGTGTTGGCCCCTAATGCCTGGTAACTGCTGGAGCATCTCTTTGTCTCCTGAAGCCCCCGTATAGTCAGGGCAGCAGGTGACACAAGGGGTCGCTGTGTCTGGATTACTTTTCTTTTATTTTACCTATGAATCCCCAGATACAAATATACTCCTGACCCCTGCACTCTGTGCGTTACCAACTCCTGACCCTACGCTATGTAGATTACACACACCTGACCCCTGTAATCTGTGTGTTACTCATTCCTGAGCACTGCACTATGCATATTACAAACACCTGACCCTTGTACTCTGTGTGTTACCCACTCCTGAGCATTACACTAGAAAACATTTAAAACACCTGACCCCTGCACTCTGTGTGTTACCCACTCCTGAGCACTACATTATGCACATTACAAACACCTGACCCCTGTACTCTGTATCTTACCCAATCCTGACCCCTGTACCATGTACATTACACACACTTGACCCCTGTACCATGTACATTACACACACTTGACCCCTGTACTCTGTGCATTACCCACTCCTGACCCCTACACTATGTACATTACACACACTTGACCCCTGTACTCTGTGTGTTTAATATCCCTGACTACTGCATGCTGTACAATACATACTTCTGACCCCCTGTGCATCATATATTACATAAACCTGACCACTGCAGTCTATGCCTTACTCACTCCTGAACACTGTATGGTATTTACGTCTATCCTCTGCACTCTGTACATAGGCTCAAGTTTTAAGCCCCTCCCACTGGTAATGCATTCACGTGTTTTTTCCCCTCTGAACGTGCAAGTCTGCTTTTTCAAAATTTTACACCACTTTGTGTGTGTAGTGTATGAGGTAAACTGCATGGGACCCTGTGATTTCTAACAACAACCCTGCCCACAGATTTTTACTTAAATCTACAGCCACGTGTCGTGTTGGGTTCTTAGCTTTCTCCCTTCACCACTGCAGAATGGGAGGGTCCTTGTTTAGGTGTCCATGTCACTGCCTGGTAATGTCAACGCTAACTATTGGCTCTACAACCGTGGGGTCCTCACTGGTAATGATGACCCTCTGCCAGGGCAGGCTGAAGTCAGGATGGAAGGTGGCACTATTCCTCACATTGACACCAATGATGAGGCACTATTCCTCCTATTGACACCAATAATGGGGAACTATTCCTCCCACTGTCACCAATGATGGGGAACTATTCCTCCCACTGTCACCAATGATGGGGAACTATTCCTCCCATTAACACCAATGATGGGGCACTATTCCTCCCACTGACATCAATGATGGGGCACTATTCCTCCCATTGACACCAATGATGGGGCACTATTCCTCCTATTGACACCAATGACGGGACACTATTCCTCCCACTGATACCAGCAATGGGGGACTATTCCTCCCACTGATACCAATGATGGGGAACTATTCCTCCCACTGTCACCAATGATGGGGCACTATTCCTCCCACTGATACCAATGATGGGGAACTATTCCTCCCACTGTCACCAATGATGGGGCACTATTCCTCCCACTGTCACCAATGATGGGGAACTATTCCTCCCACTGATATCAACAATGAAACACTATTTCTCCTCCTACTAACCACACGTGTTATGTCATTTTTTTACACCCACTGATCACAAAGCCTGATGTATTGTTTACTTCCACTGATGCTGTGGCATATTCTACTCCCACTGGCCACAGCTTGGCCCTTCTAAAGTCTGATGGATAGTGTACTGGCCCTTTGTTTTGAAAGTTTGGAGACCCCTGCACTAGAGTAAGGCAACTTTGGAGCACATTTGATGCAAACTTGGATGGGTGTAACTTGGATGTGAGTTGCCCCTCTGCAAAGTTGCACCATTGTTGCATGTGAAAATTTCAGGTACGACTTTCATGCAACTTTTGAGGGTGAACTTTGAAGTTTATGGCACTCAAGTTGCATGAAAGTCAGACCAAAGCAGTGTATGTCCGACAACACAGTGGTGTAGTGGTTAGCACTCCCGCCTAGCAGTAAAAAGGGTTGCTGGTTTGAATCCTAACCACGACACTACCTGCCTGGAGTTTGCATGTTCTCCCTGTGCCTGCGTGGGTTTCGTCTGGGTACTCCGGTTTCCTCCCACACTCCAAAGATATGCGGGTAGGTTAAAAGGCTTCTGTCCAAAATTGGCCCTAGTATATGAATGGGGACCTTGGATTGAGGGTAGGGACTGATGTGAGTGTGCAATGTACAAGGATAGGGACAATTGTAGACCCACACTCATTTAGGATGGACTGGTGTATTTATTCAACCTTAGTAAGTATGGAACTACTTTGAAGTTGCTGTGACTTTAAGTTGCATATATATGAATGGTTATTATTGGAAAACAGGTACAGCCATTAAAGTGTAAGGCTCCATTCACACTTGTATGAGAACTTTGGTGCAAATTTGGCTCTGACCAATTTTAATGGCCAATGATAACTGTTGCATATATAAAATTCAGGTGCAACTTTACATTGCATTCTATGGCACTCAAGTCATATGAAATTCTGATAAAAGTAGTGCAGAAACCTTCTTAAAGTCATTAATTACCCACTGGGGGAAGGGAGTCCCACCACCCTCCAACGGCCACTGCAGTTGGCAGCAATGGCTGCCCAGAATCCCCCTCTCTCTGTAACCCCCGGGAGCGACGAGTAGCTCATCACTTCTGGTTCTACCTCTTTGTTTACTTGCCCGCCAGGGAGGAAAGAAGTCGATCAGACCGACCTGTGTCTGATTGGCTGCATGGGAGGCCAGAGGAGAGGTTTGGGGTCTAACAGACTCCAGATCTCTCCCTATAAAGAGGACTTGTCACGGCCTATGCTGTCACAAGGGATGTTGTTCATCCCCTGAGATAGCAATTAAGTAAATCCTCAAAAAAGTGTAAAAATAAGTAAATAAAAATTGTAGAAAATAAATAATAATAATAAAAAAATTTAAAAGCGCTCCCGTCCCACTGTGGTTCTGCGCAAATGCGAATGCATACGTTACTCCCGCACGTATATGTAAACGATGATCTCAACACACATGTGAGGTATTGTTGCGAATGTCAGAGCGAGAGCAATAATTCTAGCAGCAGACCTTCTGTGTAACTCTAAACTGGTAACCTGGAAAGGCATTTAAAGTGTCGCCTATGGAGAATTTTAAGTACAGTAGTTTGCCACCAATTTTAAAACATGACATGTTGGTATCTATTTACTCGGTGTAACATCATCTTTCACATTATACAAAAAAGAGTGGGCCAACCTTAATGTTTTTTTCCCAAAAAATTACATTTGAAAAACCGCTGCGCAAATACTACGTGAGATATAAAATTGCAACGACCGCCATTTTATTCTCTAGGGCCTCTGCTAAAAAAAAATATATAATGTTTGCGGGTTCGAAGTAATTTTCTAGAAGAAAAAGGAGCGAAGTGTCAGAATTGGGCCAGATGGGAAGTGGTTAAAGCGGAGCTCCACCCTAAAGTGGAACTTCCGCTCATCGGAACCCTCCCCCCCTCCGGAGCCACAATTGGCACCTTTCAGGGGGGAGGGGGATGCAGGTACCTATACAGTACAGGTATCTGCACCCACTTCCGGCATAGATATCTGCAGAATCTGCGGATATTTACGCCACTTCCTGCAGGTCCCCCGCTGTCTGCTGGGAAACACACGGATCCCAGAGACAGCGGGGACCGTCCTTTTTGCGCAGCGCGACTTGCGCATGCGCAGTAGGGAACCGGGAAATGAAGCCGCAAGGCTCCACTTCCTGATTCCCATACCCAAGATGGCGGCGGCAGCACCCGAGAGACGATCGAGAGATCGGCTTCGGGTGCCTACATCGCGGGCGCGCTGGACAGGTAAGTGTCACTATTTTAAAAGTCAGCAGCTGCAGTATTTGTAGCTGCTGGCTTTTAAAAAAAAAAAAAATGGCGGAACTCCCGCTTTAAGGCGTGATACTTTCAGCTTATATTTCTCATTATTTTCTATTGAACGCTAGGAAAAACATATTCAGACAATTTATACAACATTTTGGATTAGCTTATTAGCTTTTTAAAAAAAAATCTTGTATCATAATGGACCACCTGCGTGATGACGTTTAGGTCACACCTTGTCCTTCTGTTCCCGAACCAGCCGCTCTTTTGCGACGATGAATGAGCGCTACTGGAATGGTGGAAATAAACCTACGGAAGACTGCCGAGAACACCATTTTTTTTTTCCTTCTGCAGCCCTAATTAGCTGGCGTAAACAACCGCGCTAAGCGTGTGAGAGTGAGCGTTTTCCAAGGGAGGCCGCGTGTCTGTTTTGGCCCAGTGTGGGGCCCCGTGCGTTTGCCTGGGAACATCATGAATAAAGCATGGCGTGCTGCAGACGGGAGCGGAGCGGTAAAAAAAAAAAAAACTGACAGTCTCAAAATATTGGCAGAATCGGCGAGCAACTGTTGTTTTTTTTAAATCTTTAATGAGCAATATGTTACTTATCCCTGTAATAGGGCTCTGTTAGCCTAACCTCTCCTCCGCCTGAAGCCTCTCCCTGCTCCGGCGCTGAAAGCCTTCCAGCGGCGGGCGGGAGAAAAAGCGCAAGGAAAGGAAGCACTTAATTAAAAAGAGCTCTCGTGGTGATTGCAAGCCTCTCGGCTTCATGTTCAAGTGGTAATCCGGGATTAACGAGGATAAAAGAAATGTTTTTTTTTTTTTGTTTTTTTTTAGGTGATGGAACCTTAGCTGACATATCAAAACTAAGTGATGATCTAGACACATTGGGTGGGTGGAGGTTTATAAATAGCCAGGCTACGTCTTTCCACACGGTAGTCAAAACATAATCCAAATTTCATTTCAGCCTCTCGATTTAGCGCTAGTTAATAATAACACAACACAAAATATTTGTTTCAAGTATATACCCCGTTTCCCCGAAAATAAGACCTAGCGTGATTGTCGGTGATGGCTGCAATATAAGCCCTACCCCCCCAAATAAGCCCTAGTTAAAGTCCTTGTAGGTCTTCTTTTCAGGGTAGGGCTTATTTTCGGGGAAACAGGGTAGGGCTTATTTGAGGGGGTAGGGCTTATATTGCAGCCACCACCGACAATCACGCTAGGTCTTATTTTCGGGGGAAACAGGGTAGCACCGGCAATTTACATATTGTACGTTCACATCAGTCCCTGCCCGCAAGGAGCTTACAATCTAAGGTCCCTATATGGCATGCAGTGCCAAGACAAGATCATTCTGTGCCCAGGGTGAAGATCAGTGGTGGCCCATCCATACAGCGGCACAGGGGCTCCGCCCCCCTAATCCATGCGCCCGGTCCCTAATCTACATGCAGAGCGCCGGACGCATGGATTTACATTTTTTTTTTAAGCACATGAGTAGAGTCAGAGGCTTCAACAAAAAAAAAGGGTGGGCTCAGGGTGCAGAGCACTGAGCCCTGAGCCCACCCAGTTGTGTGACAATAGCAAATTATTATTCGCTATTGTCTTCCTGGTTCACCTCCCGGTCCGATTGGCCGAGAGTGAGACGAGATCATATTAGCCGCTGAGGAGGACGAGGAGATGCAGAGAAAGCCACCGAGGAGGAGACGTCGAGCAGGAGACACCGAGGAGGAGACGCCAAGCAGGAGACACCGAGGAGGAGATGCCAAGCAGGAGACACTGAGGAGGAGACGCCAAGCAGGAGACACCGAGGAGGAGATGCCAAGCAGGAGACACTGAGGAGGAGACGCCAAGCAGGAGACACTGAGGAGGAGACGCCAAGCAGGAGACACTGAGGAGGAGACGCCAAGCAGGAGACACTGAGGAGGAGACGCCAAGCAGGAGACACCGAGGAGGAGACGCCAAGCAGGAGACACCGAGGAGGAGATGCCAAGCAGGAGACACCGAGGAGGAAACGCCAAGCAGGAGACACTGAGGAGGAGACGCCAAGCAGGAGACACTGAGGAGACGCAGGCCCGTGACCTAGATGGGGTAAGTGTTTGCCGATCAATCGACCAAGCGAACGGGGGGGGGGGTTTGGCTGATGAACTGACCAACCAACAGGAAAGGAGGGGTGTCGTGTGGTTTGTTTGGCGCCCTCCTCCTTAAAAATGGAGCACCGGCCGCCACTGATGAAGATGCCAAATTGCTTCCTCCTCCCCCATCCTTCAGGTCGGTGGTGTCACTGGAAGGAAAATAAAAACCTGTGTCTGTGGTGTCACAGTAAGGAAACATTTTTCCTGTTCTAAGTAGACCTAGGTGGAGCAGGAACACGTAAGTTCAAGACTTGAAGATGGCCTGGAGAGAGAGGCATCAAGGCCCAATGTGTAACTGCACAAAAAAAGGTTATCCTTTCGAAGCCCATCACCAGGTTCCAGGCTCCATGCTCCCCTGAAAATTGTTTGGCTTGCCACACAAGCAGTATTTTATGCTTTATTATATTTTTTGAAGTGGTCACCTGCCACCAAAGAGTCATTTCTTCACCTCTTCTTCATGCTGGACAGTCACAAATGCAGAGAATAGCGGTGCTATGATGATGTCAGCGATACCCTCTGAACCAGTACGCTGTGAATGAAAAGTGCCATGATAATATCCCCTCATGGGTGGGGCCATGAAGACCTGCATTTACAGTGATTGGTCAGTCTTCTTGGTTAAATGATGCTGGGCGACTGAGGACATCTTTTGGCAAAGAAAAGGTACTGCAGGAGACATTTTTTTTTAATACTGCCGGGGTAGTATTATACTGGGGGGGGTATTTCAAGAAATACAAATTTAGCCCAGAGTGGAGCTTTAAGCTTGTACTTCTGAGAAATGTCTTTTAAATAAACATCTTTTCCTGGCATCCAGTTCTTGCAATATACAGACATAGATTTTTTTAGCTAGTGCAATTTCATTGAGGTTGGAGGTGCAGCTAAATTATACATTAAACAGAATGCCAAACTACACTGCCAACCAGAAGATAGGACACAACTAGTGTCTTGAAGACTGAAAGACAGTAGAAAAAAATTGTCTCTGGTTGCCTTTTGTTCAAGCCGGGCCATCAAAGCCCAAGGGACAATTAGTGTGGGGAAAAAAAGATGTGTCTTTTTTCAGTACCACCCTGCTATGAGAAGAATGCTTTATCCCCAGCTGACCTCTGGTCGAAGACATCCAATCTCACAGCCACATTCCACCGTGGATCCATGGCTATTTTTTCCTGTTCATGTTTATTTCTCTATCACAGCTGCGGAGATGACAAGTTTCTGCTCCTTCAAAGGAAGCTGGTAGCAGAAGCGCCTTCTTTATGACTGTGGCTGCTGATGCTTTGACGGTTCACTCTTTTCTTCCCGAAGAGGAAAGGCATCAAACTCTGAAATTTATCATGATATATTGTAAGAGGAGGCTTTGGATCTGCATTACAGAAACGGTTGTAGAGAGACAGGTCTGATATTTGGGTTTGGTCTGACTATGCAGTGTGTCCTGAAGATGCCAATGATGGCTCTCTATTGAGGCCATAATGAAGGTGTCACTCTTGCTGCCTCAAATATTAAAGCCCAATTCTAAGAAGGCAAAGGAAATTTCCCAATTGATAAACACTAGGAAAGCCTTTCTGTCACATAGGTAATAGCAGCCGCAGTCTAGCTCCAACCAAGCCATTCCCCCGTAGAGTTTCGTCCAAGCCCCGTGGGTGGGACGAAACACGTAGGAGGTCATGGCTTGGACGAAGCTAGACTGAGGCTGCTATTACCTATGTGTTGGACAGGCTTGAGTGGTGTGCGGTGATTGAGACTTTTCCTTTCATAGATGGAGCTAGACTGAGGCTGCTATTTCCTATGTGATGGACAGGCTTGCCTGGTGTGCGGCGATTGAGACTTTGCCTTTCATAGATGGAGCTAGACTGAGGCTGCTATTTCCTATGTTATGGATGGGCTTGCATGGTGTGTGTCAACTGGGACTCTCATTTTCTTTCACAGATTTTAAAAAGTCAGGATGGTCTCCTCACCCAGCCAACACCTACAGTGGAATCCACTGGATATGTCTATAGAGGCCGGAGTGGAGTCCCATCATTTTCATTTAGGTTCCCAACTATAGGAATTACAAAAAAAAAATATTATTTGGTTTGGGACACACCCATACTGCATGGGGTAAATGCTTGTTAACCCTAGGACAGTGATGGCGAACCTTGGCACCCCGGATGTTTTGGAACTACATTTCCCATGATGCTCATGCACTCTGCAGTGTAGCTGAGCATCATAGGAAATGTAGTTCCAAAACATCTGGGGTGCCAAGGTTCGCCATCACTGTCCTAGGACATGAAGAGTATGTTGGCATTTTTTTTTTTTTTTACTAGTAATAAGAGATATTTTAATATGGAGTGTATATATGACTTTCCTTTTCCAAAGCACGTTGGATTTTTTTACTAAATTGGGCAGCACAGTGGTGTAGTGGTTAGCACTCTCACCTAGCAGTAAGAAGCGTCGCTGGTTCAAATCCCAACCACGACACTACCTGCCTGGAGTTTGCATGTTCTCCCTGTGCCTGCGTGGGTTTCCTCTCACAATCCAAAGACATGCAGGTAGGTTAATTGGCTTCTGTCCAAAAATTGGCCCTAATATATAAATGGGTAAATTGGATTGTGGGCTCCTTGAGGGTAGGGACCAATGTGAGTGTGCAACATACAGGGATAGGGACAATTGTAGACACTCACACAGGCTAAACTGGATGGGCTGGTGTCTTTATTCAACCTTACTAACTATGAAACCTCAACACTGCCAGCATGCTTGTCGGTAGCCTGTGTATAACTGACAATACCAAACATTCTAATCTCTGCTAGAAGAGAGGAATGGGGTGTGTCCATCCTTTTAAGAGTCATTCTGCAGCATGTGTGTGTCGTTTATTCTCCTTTCAGTACAGTCCTATATCACAGTTGTTGTATGAGCCTCTTGTTTGGAGCTCTGTCCTTGCTTGCTAAAAGTAACAAATATGTGATATGTAACTTATTATATTTATCCTATTAAAAATAAAAAAAGAACATAGCAATACTGTGCACTCTGAAAAGAAACAAAACATATAAAGTCCATGTTTTGACGCAGGCTCGTCTAAACCTGCTCCCCTAAGCTCTGGTCTACAATGAAGCCTTAGTTTTACTCCCGGAGTTCTTCGGAGATCTTCTGACTCAGTCTGTAACAAAACACTATTTATTTGATGATTCCATGTCAACGCTGACCTCCATAGCTAGACGGAGGCTGAATGGATGTCACGACAATTGAATAGCTTAGCTGTTTGATAGTTGGTGCTGTCAATGTTACCTGCCATCTTGTAATTATTTACCCGTATCAGACTCCGGCACAGGCAGGCTTGCAACATCCGTCTGTAATCTCATTACTGCTCACCAGCAGTAGTAATTACTTCCGATGGTGGGTATCAGAATTGAGTCACATGCAGCCACATTATTGGGCTCTGTTGTACTCTCTGAAGTAGTGGAACACTAAAAGGTGCATTCAACTGATCTTTAGAATGAGGGTTATTGTCAAGTATTACTAGTATGTGTTATTTTGTTGCGCTTTTGTGTGGATTACCAAAGGAGAAGAAGGAAATGGGCACCAAACCAAAAAAAAAAGCATGGTGTCCATGGCACCATGACACCTAAATATGGCCCCGCGGAGACATACAGTTTAGACCAGCTTGGTAAATATGGCCCCACATAGACGTACAGTTTAGACCAGCTTGGTAAATATGGCCCCACAGAGACGTACAGTTTAGACCAGCTTGGTAAATATGGCCCCACATAGACGTACAGTTTAGACCAGCTTGGTAAATATGGCCCCACAGAGACGTACAGTTTAGACCAGCTTGGTAAATATGGCCCAACATAGACGTACAGTTTAGACCAGCTTGGTAAATATGGCCCCACAGAGACGTACAGTTTAGACCAGCTTGGTAAATATGGCCCCACATAGACGTACAGTTTAGACCAGCTTGGTAAATATGGCCCCACATAGACGTACAGTTTAGACCAGCTTGGTAAATATGGCCCCACAGAGACGTACAATTTAGACCAGCTTGGTAAATATGGCCCCACATAGACGTACAGTTTAGACCAGCTTGGTAAATATGGCCCCACATAGACGTACAGTTTAGACCAGCTTGGTAAATATGGCCCCACATAGACGTACAGTTTAGACCAGCTTGGTAAATATGGCACCACAGAGACGTACAGTTTAGACCAGCTTGGTAAATATGGCCCCACATAGACGTACAGTTTAGACCAGCTTGGTAAATATGGCCCCACATAGACATACAGTTTAGACCAGCTTGGTAAATATGGCCACACAGAGACGTACAGTTTAGACCAGCTTGGTAAATATGGACCCACATAGACGTACAGTTTAGACCAGCTTGGTAAATATGGCCCCACATAGACGTACAGTTTAGACCAGCTTGGTAAATATGGCCCTACATAGACGTACAGTTTAGACCAGCTTGGTAAATATGGCCCCACAGAGACGTACAGTTTAGACCAGCTTGGTAAATATGGCCCCACAGAGACGTACAGTTTAGACCAGCTTGGTAAATATGGCCCCACAGAGATGTACAGTTTAGACCAGCTTGGGATTCACATTATAAGGGAATCTTAGCAAGAATAAAGAATATAGAAAAAAACAGTGTAGCGCTAAAATTATACAAACAATTTATGTGCATAACAATGAAAAAGAAATAAGTACTGTAGGGATATATAGTCCCACAAATTTTGTGCAATATAGTGAAACTCAAGCTTCATATCATGAATGCTAGAAAAAGGACTTTCGTCAGTTCTTTCAACTATAAACTGTCCTCATATCGTGCTAAATATATAGAGGTGGGGAAAGAAATCTTCTCATAAAGAAAATCCCAAGTTGGTAAAGAGGAAAAGATGAAACCAGCAGCAACAATCAATTGACTGGAGCTGTGACTGTAAGAAATCTTCCACAAATATAAGATGGGTACTCTTACCGATGGTGTTGGACCCACCTGTGGTACGACAGTGGGTCAGTAAGACTTTATAATCTCAGCAGGTTCCGATCAGGCTTAATGAAATGGATCCTGGTGCATGATCCTTGTTTTCCCGTCCTGGACCTCGAATGAAGACAGGCACTCCTAACGGTGGCTGTCTGGTGGTCTCCAAATTTCAAGGAAAGCGATGTTTGAGACAAAGTGTATCCAAAATCTAATTTCGAATGAGACTCATACAAATGGTATGTAGGAAAAAGAAAAAAACAAAAAGCTCCGGATGGTGCAGATCAAAACAAACCAGTAGGTTTATTAGAAAAAAATGCGATATACAAATAACTCAAAAATATAAAAAGTGATCACAAAATTAAAATATATTAAAAGCAACGTGGGGTACAAGAAATTCTGCCCGACGTGTTTCGACACAATCGGTCATCGACAGGGGCATTGCCTTTCACTTAGCAAGAATAAGGCTGGAATTACTGAAATCGAAAATGGGCAAGGTACGTTGTAGAAGAGAGAACCTGTAAGGCTCAAAGTGTGGACATATTAAAATTGGCTCCAAACCAAGAGGTGAAGGAGTCCAAGATGCTTGTGATTGTTCGCTGTTTGATCACAGTGCTGGTTAGAATGCCACCCTTATGCCATGTACACACGGCCGTTTTTTCCCATCAGAATAAACTCTGACAGTCTTTCGGACGGAGTTCTGCTGAAACGGACTTGCCTACACATGATCACACCAAAGTCCGCACTGTGTGCATGGTGTGGCACTGTGATGGGCACTGTGTGCATGGTGTGGCACTGTGATGGGCACTGTGTGCACGGTGTTGCACTGTTATGGCACTGTGTGCATGGTGTGGCACTGTGATGGGCACTATGATGGCAATATGCAGGGAACTGTGTGCATGGTGTGGCACTGTGTGCATGGTGTGGCACTATGATGGGCACTGTGTGCATGGTGTGGCAATGTGATGGGCACTGTGTGCATGGTGTGGCACTGTGATGGGCACTATGATGGCAATATGCAGGGCACTGTGTGAATGGTGTGGCACTGTGTGCATGGTGTGTCACTGTGATGGGCACTATGATGGCAATATGCAGGGCACTGTGTGCATGGTGTGGCACTGTGATGGGCACTGTGTGCACGGTGTTGCACTGTTATGGCACTGTGTGCATGGTGTGGCACTGTGATGGGCACTATGATGGCAATATGCAGGGCACTGTGTGCATGGTGTGGCACTGTGTGCATGGTGTGGCACTATGATGGGCACTGTGTGCATGGTGTGGCAATGTGATGGGCACTGTGTGCACGGTGTTGCACTGTTATGGCACTGTGTGCATGGTGTGGCACTGTGATGGGCACTATGATAGCAATATGCAGAGCACTGTGTGCATTGTGTGGCACTGTGTGCATGGTGTGGCACTGTGATGGGCACTATGATGGCAATATGCAGGGCACTGTGTGCATGGTGTGGCACTAGGATGGGCACTGTGTGCATGGTGTGGCACTCGTCCAGCTGCTGTTAACCGCGGAGGGAGCTGGGGAAGAAATATGAAAGAATAAGGTACAAATTAACATTTTTCAAATGTTTGGAAGGATACAGATGGATTTCTATTGCTCATTACATGTGAGTAATGGGTTTAAGGCTCCGTTTCCACCAGCGCAACTTTTCATGTGACTTTGGACACATAAAGTCGCATTACAAGTCACAGCCCATTGATTTCAATGGTAAACGTTCCCATCTATGCAACTTTGAAAATCAGCAACTTTGAAAAGGTGCCTGCACTACTTTGATGCAACTTTGATCCAGAGAGTGTAAAGTTGGATCAAAGCTGCACGCTAATTCGCACTCTAAATAGCACAGCTTTGGAGTCGCACTAGTGGAAACGTAGCCTAAGGCTAGAGTGCAGCTTTGATCCAACTTTACACTCTCTAGTCTGGATAAAAGTCGCATCAAAAGTCGAAACGGAGCCTTAGTGTGGTTGCCTGTACTATGATCATTGTAGACTGTGTGCTAAGACCTGAGTCTTCTTTTATTTCTTAATTTTCTCATGAATTAGGCTCGGTTCACACAGGGGCGGCACGACTTGCAGCGTGACTCACAGACGCGACCTGCACACGACTTCAGTGGCGACTTGCAAAACGACTTCTGTATAGAAGTCAATGCAAGTCACCTGAAGTCGCCCCAAAAGTAGTACAGGAACCTTTTTTCTAAGTCGGAGCGACTTGAGTCGCTCCTATTAGAACGGTTCCATAGTACAGAACGGAGCGCGACTTGTCAGGCGGCTAAGTCACCTGGACAAGTCGCCCCTGTGTGAACCAAGCCTTAGGATGTACAATGTATCCTTTATTGATGAGAGAATACTGGGCGGAACCTATGACTAGTTCCTCCCATCTTGTATACGCCCATTGGCTACACAGGAACTGTGTCCCTCCCTGGAAGTGATGTCACTAGCATTCAGTAACCACACCCACTGGCTGCTTTTAGACTCAAAAGGAAGTAGAATTGAAGTCATGTGACGGCATTGGATACTGCAAAATCAAAGGTAGAAAAACTGATTTTTTTTTCATTTTGTGACATAAGGCTGAACTTATCTCACATTATTGATTGCAGGGGAGAATTTAAGTGTTACGCCTCAAACACACAATTGGATTTTCGGCAGGGAATTGTGTGATGACAGACTGTTGGCCTAAAATCCGACCATTAATACGCTCCTTCAGACAATTTTTGTCCAACTTTCCTCCAACAATTGTTGGATGGCAGGCTAGTAAATTTTCGGCGGACAACAGCCTGTTGTCAAATTTTTTTCCTATCGTGCTTACACAAGTCCGTCACACAAAAGCCCAAAGTACGGTACAAACACTCATGCTTGGAATCAATGCTCACCAAACACGACATTAGCAGAAGGCGCCCAAAGGGTGGCGCACAAGAGCTGAAATTCCTCGTTCGTGTTTGTTGGCCGACAATTGTCTAGCGTTTTTAATGCAAGACAAGTTCCTGGCACACGCCCTTCGGACAAAAGTCTGACGCTTTGTTGGCCAACAATCCGATCGTGTGCACGAGGCTTTAGTGCGGACTTCCACTTTAAGAACCCTTAAGGCGGCCATTGTAGGACAGAACAGCCTACATAGACAATTCTACTTGAACCATTTCGGTTTCTTTTTTCCTTCTCTAAAGCATGAACAAAAAAAGTTACAATGCCAATAGAGATATGAACGGACCTCCGCTCAATATGTTTACAGCCCAGTGCACCGAGATGCGTCTCTTTATCAAAAAACATGATCTACACAATTAAGGTCAGCACTATGACCCTCTCTACAGAGCGGAGACTTTCAACCTCTGCCCCCAATACATTTCTCAGCTTGACCTGGAAGAGATTAGCCAATGTCCTTCCGTACCACTAGCCAACCCTTGACTCTAGGTGTGGAGGCCTGTCATTCTGCCCTCGCAGATGAACACCGAGCCCCGTGCGGTTTCCTAAAATGGAACACACACAAACACACACGCCTTGCTGCTAAGCCCGCGGCTCATTCCTCAATGAACGCGGGGCAGCGGTGCTCTTGTAGCATAAAAGGCGCATCTTCTTGGAAACTGTTGCTAGGCACTGGCTCTGGATGGCAGAGACTGGGGTCAGCATCTCTCAGTAAGACAACCTGGGCAGATTAGATAGTCTGCCAGGCAGCCTATCCTCCCCGCTGTGTTATCCTCCTCAGCTGTAGCTGCTGCCTCTAGACAATTCTCTACCGCTGCAGAAATGTTCCAGGCACTCTTAAAGGCACCGCTCCCCACAGTAACCCTTTCAGAGCCTCCTCTGGATCGCTGCAGTGGCTATGCCGATATTTATGGCCTGCTAGATGTCTAGTTTTTATAGGACATGTATCTGAGGAACAGCAACCCTATGCCAGACTGGAAGAGGGAGAGTAAGGCCTTCCCTTCAGTCTTGCCCAGTTGTACCAGCTCCTTCCCTGTACTAAAATGGCTTACTCTGATTCCACTGCACACGGCGAGCTTCTCACATTGTGCATTAGAAGCTAAGCAAGAACCCACCTCATTTCCTGGATGGAGGACATCTAGCATCCTTCCCAGCCTGACCGTCCTTGGACCACCAATTTTCATTTGTTGGGTTTCAATTCATTCAATACTTGAGTCTTGCCCAGTTGTACCAACTCCTTCCCTATACTAAAATGGCTTACTCTGATTCCACTGCACACGGCGAACTTCTCGCATTGTGCATTAGAAGCTAAGCAAGAACCCACCTCATCCTTCCCAACCTGACCATCCTTGGACCACCAATTTCATTAGTTGGGTTTCAATTCATTCAATAAGACCCCTTTCACACTGGGGCGTTTTTCGGGCGTTTTTCAGGTGCTTTAGCGTTAAAAAAAGCACCTGTAAAGCGCTTGAAAGAAGTTACAACTGCAATCCCAATGTAAAAGCCAGAGTGCTTTCACACCGAGATCCCTTTCACACTGGAGCGTTTTCCAGGCGTTTAAGCGTTAAAAAAAGCACCTGAAAGAAGCTGCAACTGCAATCCCAATGTAAAAGCCCGAGTGCTTTCACAATGAGGCGCTGCGCTGGCAAGGCATCAAAAAAAGTCCTGCAAGCAGCTTCTTTGCAGCGCTTTTGGAGTGGTGAATACAACGCTCTTAAAGTGCCCCTTCCCATTGAAATCAATGGGTAGCGCCTGTAAAACGCCTGAAAAACGGCAGAAAAACGCTATTGGCAGCAGCGTTTTGTGGGCGCTTTTAACCCTTTATTTGGTCACTAGCAGGGGTTAAAAGCGCCCCAATAACGCTCGAAAAATGCTGGTAAAGCGCTGCTAGTTTAAGCGGAGCTTTACGAGCGTTTTTCGGGCGCTGACATTGTGAAAGGGCTCTTAAAGCACTTGGGCTTTCACATTGGGACTGCAGATGAGGCTTCTTTCAAGCGCTTTACAGGCGCTTTTTTTAACGCTAAAGCGCCTGAAAAACGCAAGGAGTACTAACCTCTTCAGCCCAAGGAAGATTTTACCCCCATCCTGACCAGAGCACTTTTTTACAATTTGGCACTGCGGCACTTTAACTGAGAATTGCACGGCCGTTCGGCACCAAATGTGCATCCTTGTTTTCCTACAAATATAGCTTTCTTTTGGTTGTATTTGATCACCTCTGCAGTTTTTATTTTTTGTGCTATAAACAAAAAAAGAGGGACAATTTTGAAAAAAAAACAAAACAATATTTTTTACATTTTGCTATAAGAAATATCCCCAAATTAAAAAAAATAATAATAATTTCTTCATCAGTTTAGGCCAATATATATTCTTCTACATATTTTTGGTAAAAAAAAAGAAAAGAAAAATGGCAATAAGTGTATATTGATCAGTTTGCGCATAAGTTATAGCTTCTGCAAACTATGGGAAAGATTTATGGCATTTTTATGGCATTTTTATTTATTTTTTATACTATTAATGGTGGTGATTTGGGATTTTTAACCATACTGCGACATTGCGATGGACAGATTGGAGACTTTAGACACTTTTTTGGGACCATTGGCATTTATACAGCGATCAGTGCTATAAAAATGTACTGATTACTGTGTAAATGTCACTGGCAGGGAAGGAGTTAACACTAGGGGGCGATCAAGGGGTTAATCATGTGTTCCCTCAGCATGTTCTAACTGTGTGGGGATGTGAGTGACAAGGAGAGGAGACATGTTGTTTTTCCTACTTAGTAGGAACAAAGGATATGTCTTTTCTCCTCTGACAGCACAGGGATTTGCATGTTTACACACACAAATCCCCGTGCTGGCGCTCCTGCATGTGATCGCGTGTGACCCGCGGCGATTGTGCCCGCAAGCCACGTGCATCGGGACCCTCGCCATGAAGCATGCAGGCACGCCATCTGGTGGTTTGAAAAAGGGTAGGATGTGACTGTACAAGATTCCCCCCAGGAGAGCCATTGTGCTGCCATATATCTGCGTGACATGGTCAGGAACTGGCTAAGGCAGGGCGCTGTGATGTTTTCAAGATACTATGTATGGCACTCCTCTGGCTCCTTCCACCAGCCGTGATCTGCCTGCATTGCAGTGGAAATTAGAAAAGTACTGCATTATGGTATCTATTTGGAGCTTATGGAGTTTATTTACTCTGATGCTTTATCTAGTGGTCATATCACTTGGATGGAGGGTGTGGGTCCTTGGGCCTACCCTGAAGTCTAGGGGGAGGTTGTGTGGCCTTAAGGGTCCTTCCTCCCCTGAACTGGGGGGGTCTCACTTTGGGAGAGCCCCTCACCTAGCACTTGGTGGTCAGCTTCAGCTGATCATGAGGAGAGGAGTCCACCAGGCCTTTTGGCCTACATCTTCAGGAAGTGGACTAGCAACACACCTTTAAGTGCACATTTTTGTGTGTGTTTTTCACATGCATTTTTTCTTGTTCACTTACAGGTGTTTGGTTTTTGTGTGAAAAAAAAAATCTAGTGGTCATATTGTGGTATTTTCTTGACTCACACTATACTTATGAATGAATAACATTTGACTAGGAGAGAAAATAGCCTGGTGACATTTTATTTTAACAGCTTTCTCACAAAAGGAATGGACATGCAGTTTCAAAAGATGAATAGCTCTGCAAATCTTTTTTTTATAAATAGACCCCTAGGTCCATGATCTCCCTTTATTGCCTCCCACCAACCCGGATCTGCCTACATAGAGAAGCACAGATATCCAATGATTACATCACTGGGTCTAAAATAGGTGTAGCCAGGTACTGGACAACAGAAAAAATGGTGGACATATTTCCCCTGTTAACGCCACCTACAGGAGTAGTGCTACACATGGGGGCTCGTCCGGGATCACATTTAATGCTACCCTGGTAGGAGCCACTAGTTAGGATGTTCTTTTTCTGGCTATAGTTCTCCTTCTGCTGACTGGAGGGGATAGTGCAACGTAACATTTAGCCTAACAGCAGAAAGTGAAAGTAAACTGATTGTAAAGAGGGAATTATCTCCTACACCGTGTTGTGTTGTTTCATTACATACCTTATGTAGTCAGGTGCTGTAGTCCAGCACCTGACTATATAAGGTATGTAATGAAAACTCAAAAGGCTTTTATATAATATTTCATGTAGATTAGGGCAGGGAGGAATTATACAGTATATAAGTAGATTGAACTTCAGCTTTACGAATATTCAGATTCTTACATACGTGATTGGTTCTCTTTAGCAATACCTCATCTTTATGCACAGAAAATATCTATTATTCTTTCTTTTTTTTTTTTTTTTCAACCCTGATATATTACAGCGATCCCCATCTTCCTGTCTCTGGGCTTATCCATATAATCCACAATTTTATTACAAATGGCTGAAAGAGAAAACTTATTTTTTTTTTATTACAGCGAGCGTGCGTCTGAATAGTAGCGATGGTATCTTTTATGAGCACCTGGCAATAATGTATCTGCTTCAGGAACAAGTTGTTCTTGTTGACAATACGCTGGGCCCAGCGTGGTAAGTTTCAGACTCTCTCCCGCAGATTCTCATGATGCCAGCGTGGTTCCCCTTAATGACTCTACAGCAGGCGGCGTCTCAGGGAGCGCAACGGCGTGTGGGATGGCCGGCGCTGCTTCATTAAGGGAAAAGCCGTGGGCCATTTATGGTTTTAAGGAACGGAGTTCGTTAAGCGCGTTTTTTATAATTCTGTGTTGTGCTGGTGTCCTCCCCGTTCTTCATTCACGCCATTGTAAGATGAAATCTTTGCACCGCTGCACTCCTACCACATTCTCTGTAGTGATATCAGCTCTGTCACTGAAAAAAACGATGCAATGTTTTGTCCGCTTAGCATTTCTGCGGGTAAAATTTGACCTCCAGTCCTGCAAAAGTGTACCAGCTCCTGTCCTATACTGAAATGGCTTACTTTGATTTCACTGCACACTGTGATCTTCTCACAATGTGTATTCAAGGATGCAGAATGTCAGACAGAGCCCACCTCATTTCCTGGCTGGAGGACATCCAGGGGTCACCAAACTATGGCCCTCCAGTTGTACAGGAACTACAATTCCCATCATACCTAGCCATGTCTGTGAATGTCAGAGTTTTACAATGCCTCATGGGATGTGTAGTTCCACAACAGCTGGAGGGCCATAGTTTGAATATCCCTAATCTAGTCCTTTCTTCCCAAGTCTGACTGTTTTCGCCCCACCCATTTCATTCATTGAACTTCAGTTCTTTCAATCATGGAGGCTCAGCATTACCTAGGGTGGTCTGCACCCAAATGTAGTCTTTCAAGGAACACCAACCCCTCTGACACCCACCCATCAACAGCTGACCATGCAGGGCCATAGATAAGGGGATACCACCGGTCCTCCTGTACGGGGCCCAGGCAGCAGGGTAATTTGGATGTGGGAAGGGAGGTTAATTGGTGGGGTAAGGGGGCAATTACTGGAGCCAATCCCCTGTATTGCTTTCTCTGCAGCAGCTGAAAGCTGGCTTCTTCTCCTCTTCCTCCCATTGGCTTTCAGCTGCTGCAGAGAGAGCCATATAAAAGATCAGTTCAAGCAATTGCCCCCCCTGCCCCCCCGCCACACCAATCACCCTCCCTGTGCACTATACATTTTCCCCTGCTGCTCAGCCCCCCCCCCCCCACCTCCACCACCACAGCCCTGTTGGCTTCTCCCCTCTTTTTTCCACCGGCAGCTGCAAGCGCACAATAGAATCCTTAAAGATTGAGAGTGGGGAAGAGTTAGGTAAATAAGTCCTATTTACCAGTCCCTTCCTTTCCTGAATGAACACAATGAGTGATCAGTACTGATCACTTACTGTGTTCAATCATAACTGAGGCATTGGCTGTATCGGCCCCCCTATCAGGTTGTCTGTATAGGGCCCTGTGGTTTCTAACAGCAGCCCTGCGACCATGACTGTATAATGCACATTTAAACCGCCACTTGTAGTCCTTATTGGAATCCCATGTGACAGGGTGACAACACAGGAACCCAACTGGCAGACTGGGACAGAGCGTTATCACCCTATAATAAGAAGTGCCTGAATTAGGACTTAGACTTTGTTCACACCATTAGAGTGCATGTGCAGTCCCACGCGTTTCCACCTGTCACTTACGTATGCATTCGCTTCTGCGCGTGTCCTTTTAAAAAAATTGGGTCACTTTTTTTCCCTATTACAAGGAATGTAAACATCCCTTGTAATAGAAAAAAAGCATGACAGGTCCTCTTAAATGTAAGATCCCGGGTAAAAAAAAAGACCTCAGGTCTCACATTTACACTAAAATGCAATGAGAAATTCCCCTTTAAGAGCATTGGGCGGAAGTGACGCTTGACGTCGTTCCGCCCTCCAATGCTATGGAGCCGAGCGGGGGCCATCCTTCCCTCACTCAGCATCCAGGCAGTGAGGGGAGTGGACGAGATTGTCTCTGCCGCTTCCGACGTCTCCGGTAAGCGGAGGAGGCGACCAGAGCGCGGCGGGAGGGGGGGGGGGCCTCTCCCACCACCGATAAAAGTGATCTCGTGGCGAATCCGCCACAGAGATCACTTTTATCTCAAAGAGAAACGCACGCCGTTCCTGGAAATTCCAGGGTTGTGGCAGCTAGCTGCTGCCATAATGACAGGATTTAGCATCAATGTACTGACATACAGGTATGTTGATTTGCGTGAAGTGGTTAAAGTTTTATTGCAGGCTAAGGAGGTGAGGGTTAGGGGTCCCAGATACCATAGAATGTCACTTACAGATGCTCTAGATCAAGATCAATCTCCAGCTTTACAGTGTCCAGAACATTTAAGCCGGCCGGGCAACACTGTAAGCATGTTCCCTAATTTCAGTGTATACTCCAAGTGAGCCATCAGGCCCTTCTGAGAGACCAGCCTTCTTCTTGGCTCTCCCCAGCAAGGGGTCTCCTCTGTGTCTCTTCCTTGGCACAGCTTCCTCCAGACCAGGCCAGGCTCAGATATACCTTAGGCCGCGTACACACGAGAGGATTGTCCGCCCAACTAAGTCCATCCGACAATCCGACAGACACTCCGTCCTACTTTTGAATGAACGGACTTTACCACACACGATGAACAGACAGTCCGCTGAAAGCTTGCGCGATGACGTGTATAGCACGTACGACGGGACTAGAAATACGACGTCCAATACACTGCAATGCAACCTTCCGCCGTGTAAATCCTTTCTGAGCATGCGCCATACTTAGTCCGTCCAACTTGCCTACTCACGAGCGGACTGTCCGCTGAAACCAAGTTTGGACGGACAATATTACGGAAATTCCGAAAGACTTAGTCCGCCAGACTGTCCGCTGAAAAAGTCAGCTGAAGCCCACACACGAGCGGATTGTCCGCTGAAACACGTTTCAGCGGACCAAGTCCGTCAGACAGTCCGCCCGTGTGTACGCGGCCTTAGCGCACAATAAGTCCCAAAACAGGCTATTGGGCCTAACAGCAGAGCCCCATCCAGCAGCACCTCCCCAGGGCTCAGGCCAGGGGAAGAGAGAGAGAGCATAGGACCTCCAGAGACCAGGGGCAGGCTAGCATTTCCCCCCCAGGGCTGAGTCCATGGTCAAAATGGGGGAACCGAGAAAGGATATTGGGTGAGGGTTGGGGGGTCTCAGATACCATAGCACATCACTTACAGTCTCTGTAGATCCAGATCAATGTCCAGCTTCACAGTGTCAAAACCTTTAGGCCGACCAGGCAAAACTGTAAGCGTGTTACCAAATTTCAGTGTGTCCTCCAAGTGAGTCCTGAGGACCTTCTGAGAGACCAGCCTTCTTCCATGTCTCCTCCTTGGCACAGCTTCCTTTAGCCCTTGTACACGCGGTCGGAGATTCCGACGGTAGGTGTCCTATCGGACCGTTTTGTCGGATAATCCGATTGTGTGTGGTCTCCATCGGACTGTTTCCGTCGGATACTCCGACGGACCAAGTTTTCCAACTTGTCCGTAAAATTTTCTGACAAAATGCTCCTATCGGACATACTCCGATCATGTGTAGCCTACTCAGATGGACAAAGTGCCACGCATGCTCAGATCAAATTCTATCCTAGACCAAAGCTATTGGCTACTAGCCTGAACGTAGTCCCGTCGTAACGAAATAACGTCATCACGTTATGTATAATCAGATTTTCCGACAACTTTGTCTGACCGAGTGTATGTAACAGTTTCGGACAAAATCCAACGGATTTGGTTGTCAGATTGTCCGACCGTGTGTACAAGGGCTTAGACCAGACAGGACAGCTTCAGGACCACATCAGAACAAGTTAGGCCCCAAAAACTGGCTATTGGGCCCTAACACCAGAGCTTCATCCAACAGCACCTCCCCAGGCCTCAGCCCAAGGGAAGAGAGCCAGCACATGGCCTGTCCCAAATATTTATATCCTCCCCCAGCATGCACCAGTGGTCTAAACCTTCTACTGGATTGGCTGAAGGAAATAAAAATATTCAGAATGGTTTGTTTGTAAAATCTCATACTATGACCAGTGATATGAAGGCAACTTAAGGGAAAAAACCAGGTGAAAAAACTATATACAATCAGCCTGAGCTAACTATAGCCCAACAAAAAAATGAATTTGACATAGTAGCCCTTGTTTAGGACAAGGGGCCTTCAGGTTAAAATAATAAAATAGCACCTTTCTACTTAGGGAGGTACCCATCTTGGACATGCTTAGTAGAATATCATGCTAAGGCCAATTTAGACAGGAGCCAATTAACCTCTGAGCAAGTTTCTTTAGAGTGGTAGGAAACCGGAGTACTCGGAGGAAAGCCACAAAAGCACAGGGAGAACGTGCAAACTCCATGCAGATCAGTTCTCAATCTGAGGACCCAGTTCTGCAAGGCTAACCACTATGCCACATATTAACCTATTAAAGCTTCCATGAGATTTTAGTGATTGGCTTTCCATTTACTTTCATTTATTCGGAACCAGCATGACGAGTGTGAACACCCCAAGGTGGGCGGGACCAATCCAACTCCCAAGCGAACAGGAATAGAGCTAGGAGCTATGGTGGGACGTCTCACCACTGGAGAGTCAAAGACATGCAATGAACCAGCAGGGGGCTCAACCCATAAACAAAACATGGCTTTTAGCGGCATTATGATTCTTCTGTTTTCTTGTAAATTAAGAAGCTTTTGGCTTGAGGGTACAAAAGAACAACTGTCATTCAACCAATCCAACTCCCAAGTGAACAGGAATAGAGCTAGGAGCTATGGCGGGACGCTCTCACCCCCAGAGAGTCCAAGACATGCAAGAAGCCGGCAGGGGGCTCCACCTGTATCCAAAACATGGCTTTTAGCGGCATTATGAATCTTCTATTTTCTTGTAACTTAACAAGCTTTTGGCTTGATGGTACAAAAGAACAACTTTCAAAAGCTGGCGCCCCCCTTCATTTTCCCTGCACAAAGGCCCTTTTTTTCTGTGCATTTAAACGCAATTCCATCTGAACAACCTTCAAGAAGTGTGTATTTTTTTAAAAATCTGTTGCTCCCTCTAAAGCTGCCACGAGGCTTGATGCATTCCGATAATGAGGCGCTTAAAGCCCAGTCCTTGGCTCCATACATAATTAAGCCCAAAATAAATAGACTGAAAGTACCTATTGTGTTGTTGCCTTTTAAAGCCTCTTGCATCCATTGTTGTGGCGGCGGCGGGATAAAAGAGCTCCGTGGTGACGGTAGTATAGTGCTCGCTCGCAAAAAAAATTCAAGGCTTTTCACTGGGTGGAAACATTTTTTTTTTTCTGCTGCTCCAGCTTACAATAGGTATTCGAATGAAAAGGAAAGGAAATGTTCCATCGGTTAATAGAGATTTGAGAGCGCCAACCGAAAACTTGAGCAGGTGAGTTAAAAACACTCATGGATCGGAAAGTGGTTAAGAGCCTTGCGGCTTCACTGCCCGTTTCCTACTGCGCATGCGCGATTCGTGCGGCGCTTTGTGAATGGCCCTGTCATCTTCTGGGACACACAAGGGTCCTAGAAGACAACGGGGGAGCTTGCCAAAGAGAAGGAAGTGACGTAACAGCACTGCGGACTAGGAAGAGGCAGATTAGGAAGACTGCCTAGCAACAGGGGTTTCTGGTAAGTAAAAAAAATGTTTTTCTATGTTTTTTAATTAATTTCAAAGAAAATTTTAATGTCTAATGCTGCGTACACACAGCAACAGCAAAGGTCCGACGGAACGAATCCGTCGGACAATTCGATCACGTGTGGGCTCCATTGGACCTTTGCTGTCCAAAAATCTGACGGACTTTAGAAATGGAACATGTTTCAAATTTTTCGGCCAGAACTCCACCGTTTCCAGTTCCTATCGAGAAATCCATTCATGTGTATGCTAGTCCGATGGACAAAAAACGATGCTAGGGCACCTATTAGCTACTGGCTATGAACTTCCTTATTCTAGTCCGGTCGTACGTCATCATGTTCGAATCCATCGGACTTTGGTGTGATTGTGTGTGTCCAAGTCCGTTCATTTGGAAAGTCGGCTGAAACTCTGCCGAAAGTCCATCGGGAAGACCGTCTGACCTATTCCGTCAAAAAAGTCCGGTCGTGTGTACGTGGCATTAATGTTTTTTAGGGTGGAGCTCCTCTTTAAAGCTTCCATGAGATTTTAGTCATTGGCTTTCCATTTACTTTCATTTCATTCTGAACCGGCATGACAGATGTGAACACGCCAAGGTGGGTGGGACCTATCCAACTCCCAAGCGTACAGGAATAGAGCTAGGAGCTATGGTGGGACGCTCTCACCACTGGAGAATCCAAGACATGCAAGGAACCAGCAGGCGGCTATACCTGTAAACAAAACATGGCTTTTAGCGACATTATGAATCTTCTGTTTTCTTGTAACTTAACCAGCTTTTGGCTTGAGGGTCATTCAACCAATCCAACTCCCAAGCAAACAGGAATAGAGCTAGGAGCTATGGTGGCACGCTTTACCACTGGAGAGTCCAAGACATGCAAGAAACCTGCAGGGGGCTCCACCTGTAACCAAAACATGGCTTTTAGCGACATTATGAATCTTCTGTTTTCTTGTAAATTAACAAGCTTTTGGCTTCAGGGTACAAAAGAGCAACTGTCATTCAACCAATCCAACTCCCAAGCGAATAGAAATAGAGCTAGGAGCTATGGTGGGATGCCCTCACCATTGGAGAGTCCAAGACATGCAAGAAACCAGCAGGGGGCTCCATCTGTAAACAAAACATGGCTTTTCGCGGCATTATGCATCTTCTGTTTTCTTGTAACTTAACAAGCTTTTGGCTTGAGGGTACAAAAGAGCAACTGTCATTCAGCCAGTCCAACTCCCAAGCGAACAGGAATAGATCTAGGAGCTATGGTGGGACGTCTCACCACTGGAGAGTCAAAGACATGCAAGGAACCAGCAGGGGGCTCCACCTGTAAACAAAACATGCCTTTTAGCGGCATTATGAATCTTCTGTTTTCTTGTAAATTAACAAGATTTTGGCTTGAGGGTACAAAAAAAACCCGCAACAGTCAAAAGCTGGTGCCTCCCTTCATTTTCCCCACACAAAGCCCTTTTTTCTGTGCATTTAAACGCAAATCCGTCGGAACAACCTTCAAGAAATGTGCATTTAAAAAAAAAAAAATCTGATGCGCCCTCTAAAGCTGGAGGCTTGATGCCTTCCGATAATGAGGTGCTTAAAGCCCAGTCCTTGGCTCCATACATAATTAAGCCCAAAATAAATAGACTGAAAGTACCTATTGTGTTCTCGCCTTTTAAAGCCTCTTGCATCCATTGTTGTGGCGGCGGCGGGATAAAAGAGCTCCGTGGTGACGGCAGTATAGTGCGCGCTTGCAAAAAAAAAAATTCAAGGCTTTTCACTGGGTGGAAACATTTTTTTTTATATGCTGCTCCTGCTTACAATAGGTATTTGGATGAAAAGGAGAGGAAATGTTCCATCGTTTAATAGAGATCTGAGAGCGGCAACCAAAAACTTGAGCAGGCGGGACAAAAACACTCATGGATCCTTATTTTCAGGCTCGGTTCACGTGTGTGCTTGCGCCAAAGCACGTGCGTGTTTCCACGCATCACGTGTATGGCAGATCAATCATTTCAAGTCTGTGAGGCTTGTGCATGCACCGCATGCACACATGTGATTTTACATGCCTTCCGAAACACGTGTAAAAATCGATGGCAGACTTTTTTTTTTTTGTTAAAGCCGAATTTGGGCTCATATGATGAGAGGGAAGGGAGGAACTAGGGAAAGGACCATTGCACACAGTCTGTGATTGGCTGGTGAGCATATAACGGTTACGCGGTCTAACCTTTGACTGGATGGCGGTGTAGTATAGCGATCGTATGGTGTTTGTTGCTGAATTATCAGTTCTGGTCTTACGGTAATTATAATTCAGCCATTGCGCTAATTCACGAACACAGCGATCCTGGAGGAGATCTCAGCGTTCCAGATCTGTACACCGTGCTCGCCTATGAAATCCGTGTCAGATACTTGACATCAGCAAAGCTCATCTCCTTCCTACATCAGCGGCTGGCGTCCTGCCACCTTGTGAAGGCTGAACAATGCTCGGCTGTCAGGACAGAACACGGGAGCCAGGGATGATTTGCAGGACGAAGTGAAGTGCAAGCGATGCAATGAGAGACGGCTTGTTCTGTGTCATCCTGACCTTTATCATACCTCACTTCTCAGGAGCCCCCGGCTCCCCCCTGACAGCACCCCTCTGAGCGCAGCCTATTTTTAATCACAATTATATACAGCGCCGCGCTGAACCCACAACCCCCTGCGCCAGTCTGACACCCAACCTTCCTGTGTCCAGGGTGCTGAATAGTGGAAGATCTCATTAGAGTTATTAAATCGATCTCCTTTCCTCCCTCTCTTCCCATTTCCTTTCTACTTTCCTCCTTCCCTTCCCTGCCCCTCGCCGTTTATTCTTTATTTTTTCTTTGTGTCACTTCTTCCTTCCTACTCCCCCCCCCCCCCACTTTATTACTTTATTCCATTCCTCTTCTCTCCAATTTCCTCCCTGCCTTCCTCCTTCCTTCCTATCCTGCTCCTTCCCTATCTATTATTTCCTTCCTTCTCCTTTGCGTCACTTCTTCCTCCCTACTTTCCCCTCCTCTTCATTACTTAATTCCACCCCCCTTTATTACTTAATTCCACCCCCCTCCTTTCCTCTTCTCACCAGTTTCCTCCCTGCCTTCCTCCTTCCTTCCTACCCTGCTCCTTCCCTATTTATTATTTCCTTCTCATTTGCATCACTTCTTCCTCCCTACTCCCCCCCCTTCGTTACTTAATACCATTCTCCGCCCCCCCCCCCCCCTTTATAACTTAATTCCATCCTTCTCCTCCCTTTTCCTCTCCAGTTTCCTCCCTGCCTTCCTCCTTCCTTCCTACCCTGCTCCTTCCTGATTTATTATTTCCTTCCTTCTCCTTTGCGTCACTTCTTCCTCACTTCTTCCTCCCCGCCCTCTTCATTACTTAATACCATTCTCCGCCCCGCCCCCCCCCCCCCCCTTTATTACTTAATTCCATCCTTCTCCTCTCTTTTCCTCCCCAGTTTCCTCCCTTCCTTCCCCTTCATTACTTGATTCCTTTACCCCCCCTTTATTACGTAATTCCATTCCCCCCTTTATTACTTAATTCCATTCCCTTTATTACTTAATCCCATTCCCACCCCACCCCCCTTATTACTTAATTCTATTTGTCTCCTCTCCTCTCCAGTTTCCTCCCTGCCTTCCTCCTTCCTTCCTACCCTGCTCCTTCCCTATTTATTATTTCCTTCCTTCTCATTTGCATCACTTCTTCCTCTCTACTCCCCCCCCCCTCTTCATTACTTAATACCATTCTCTGTCCCGCCCCCCCCCCCCCCTCTATTACTTAATTCCATCCTTCTCCTCCCTTTTCCTCTCCAGTTTCCTCCCTGCCTTCCTCCTTCCTTCCTAACCTGCTCCTTCCCTATTTATTATTTCCTTCCTTCTCCTTTGCGTCACTTCTTCCTCCCTACTCCCCCCCCTTCATTACTTAATACCATTCTCCACTCCCCCTTTATTAATTAATTCCACCCCCCCCCCACCCCTTTATTACTTAATTCCATCCTTCTCCTCTCTTTTCCTCTCCAGTTTCCTCCCTGCCTTCCTCCCTCCTTCCTATCCTGCTTTTTCCCTATTTATTATTTCTTTCTTTCTCCTTTGCGTCACTTCTTCCTCCCTACTTTCCTCTCCTCCTCATTACTTAATTCCATTCTCTCTCCTGCCTCTTATTAGTTACTTCCACCCCCCCCCCCCCCCTTTATTTCTTAATTACATTCCTCTCCTCTTCAGTTTCCCCCCTGCCTTCCTCCTTTATTCCTCCTCTGCTCCTTCCCTATTTATTATTTCCTTCCTTCTCATTTGAGTCACTTCTTCCTCCCTACATCCCCCCCCCCCCCCCTTATTACTTAATTCCATTCCTCTCCTCTTCTTTCCTCTCCAATTTCCTCCCTGCCTTCCTCCTCCCTTCCTACCCTGCTCCTTCCCTATTTATTATTTCTTTCCTTCTTCTTTGCATCATTTCTTTCTCCCTACTTTCCTCTCCCCTCTTTATTACCTAATTCCATCCCCCCCTTTTCATTACTTAATTCTATACACCCCCCCCCCCTTTATTAATCTTTTTCCATTCCTCTTCTCTCTAATTTTCTCCCTTTCTTCCTAATAACTAACATGTTATAATTCCCTGCTCTGTGCAGTTGGTTTTGCACAGAGCATCCCGGGTCCACCTCTTCTCAGGTCCCTCTTCGCTGCTCCTGGCCCCTCCCTCCTATCGAGTGCCCCCACAGTCAGCAGCTTCCTATGGGTTTACTAGAGCCGAGTCACAGCTCCCTGTGTCAAACATGAATTTTTTTTGTTGGCCATTATTGCCACCTTTTTGAAGAGGTGTTAAAAATCTTGCTTGCTGCATTTTTAGTGCATATTTGGTCAGTTAAAAAAAAAAAAAACAATTTCACCATTGAAAACACAGCATGGACATTACTTAATGTTACGTTTTTGATGCATTTTTTGAGTCACATGACCTATGAAACACACACCATAAGCGAGGCAAAATGGAGATAAAATCGCACCCCCCCCCCCCCCCCCCAGACTTCAGAGCAGTCCAGAAGACCCACACCCTACCATCCTAGTGAGTTAAAAGACACATAAAAGAGTTAAAGAGGAAGTAAAGGCTATTTTTTTTTACAAAAAAATGCAACCTGCAAGGTAAAGGCATAATGAGCTAGTATGCATAGCATACTAGCTCATTATGAATAACTTACCTGAGAACGAAGCCCCCAAAGCGGTCCTCCTCCTTTATCTTCACCGCTGCCATGTATCCTCGAGTGACTTCCGGGTCTCACTGCTCCGACGCTGTGATTCGCAGGAGCCCGTGATGACGTCACTCCCGCGCATGCGCACGGGAGCCGACAAGAGCGGCATATCGCTGTGATCTGTGGCGTGCTCAGTGCGCCTGCGCACCGCTGTCTACGGCGCATGCACCGTAGACAGCAGTGCCTGCGTTTTTGTAAATATCTCCTAAACCATATAGGTTTAGGAGATATTTCTTGGACCTACAGGTAAGCCTTATTTAAAATAATAATATAAATTATTATTATTTTATATTTATTCATAAACTTCAAATTTAGATAACATTTCATATCAATTTCATTTAGAGGTATGTAGGAAAATACTTAAAAAATACTAACATGCTGCGTTTTTCCTATTAGTAAGGCAATGCAAAGAGTAATGATAACATGTAAAGTTCTATAACCCACTTAAAATTCCGCAGTGCCTCTGATTGCCCGGCGCGGGTTAACGCACTTCGCCCTTTTTTTTTTTTTTAAGCAGTCCCAATATTGCAGATCCAGCGCCGGAGAAGGGAACTCCACGGAGATCTAAATTAAAACAAAGAAAGAGATATGGCAGTTATCTCCGCCGTCAGACTCTGCGCCTGGGTAATAACGCACTACTTACACAGAATGGAGCACTTAGCAAGGCCACACTTAGCCTGACAGGCTGCCTGTTCACATGAAGGACAAATAACAGAGTAGATAAACTGCGGCTGGTTTTCTCCCCCCAGACCACGTGCCGACCACGTGCCCGAGCTGATTTACATCCCGTCTATCAGATGGAGAGATCTCCGTGGGGCGCCGCAGACGTCGGATGACGGAGGAGAGACAGAGACGTGCCCTAGACATAAAAACTGAAAAATATGCAAATATTGTAAAATCGCATACGGAATTGCTGTAAGCCTCCATTTACATCTCCGCATTGTGCGAAAAGTGTGTGTTTTTTTTTTAGCACGCACACCTTTACGGAACATGCGAAAAATGCACACCGCGTTTTCGGTGCCATTCGTTGTTAATGCCTCCTCAAGCGTTTTGATGCACCAAAATGCACATAAAAAAAAAAAGCGTAAAGCTCAATGCCCAAAAAAAGAAGCAGAAGCGTCTTTGGCACGTTTGTCGCACGAAATCAAATGAACGGGCTGCTCTGTGCATGTAGCGCAAAAAGGTACAATAAAAAAGAAATGTATGCAACGTGGACATGTGAATGGGGTCTAATATTCAGCTGGCGTTTCATCCTGAAAAGATAATAACATAGACCAAAAAATATTGGATTCCAGTAATAAAAATAATTTGGCTTCTCGCCAGTGCCTGGTCACATGACCTCTGCAGAGACATTGATCACATGGTTTCTGCTGATACATTTAAAAAAAAAAATTGTATGAATGTGCCAAAAATTTGCGTAGCTACAAAGTATTTTGTACAATATGATTATTTCCTCTGACCATCAGCACTGTCTATTGGTCATAATGGGGTACTTTTCCTGAAATGCCTCTATCCTCTGGCTTAAACCCTTCCCGCCGTTTTGAATGCCTGGTGGGAGGGAAGGATTCAGGATCATGTGACCATTGTGATCGGCTGCCACCGTGGTCACATGATCAAGAGCCGATTCTGTGGGGCTACTGATTGAGAGCTGTCTCTGTGGTGGGAGCATTTTTTTTTTATTAGCCCCTTCTTACTTGGTCTGCTGGGGTGAGATGAAAATAACATACTGACCCGCCCCCAGCAACCCCAGCGCTGTCCCACCATTTCCTGCCAAAAACTGTCGTAATTCCAGGTCCAGCTCCACCATGTTGTTTGTGGCATCTTGAGGAGGCCAGTTGTCTCTTCTGGGTCTGGAAGCAAGCACTGTGTTGTATATCTCTGACACACTAAAGACAGGATAGCACCTCCAGAGGCCAGGAGCAGGCTAGCATTTCCCCCCCAGTGCGTCCCCCCCCCCCCCCCTGAGTCCTGAGGCCCTTCTGAGAGATCAGCATTCTTCCATGTCTCCTACTTGGCACAGCTTCATCTAGACCAGGCAGGACAGCTTCAGGACCACTTCAGAACAAGTTAGGCCCCAAAAACAGGCTATTGGGCCCTAACACCAGAGCTCCATCCAGCAGCACCTCCCCAGGTCCTCCCCAGGGTTGTGGCAGCTAGCTGCTGCCATAACAATGGGATTTAGCATCAAAGTATCGATGTACAGGTATGTCCATTTGCGTGAAGTGGCTGAAGTTTTATTGCGGGTTAAGGAGGTGAGGGTTAGGGGTCCCAGATACCATAGAATGTCACCTACAGACTCTCTAGATCAAGATCAATCTCCAGCTTTACAGTGTCCAGAACCTTTAAGCCGGCCCAAATTTCAGTGTATACTCCAAGTGAGTCTCCAGTCCCTTCTGAGAGACCAGCCTTCTTCCTGGCTCTCCCCAGCAAGGGGTCTCCTCTGTGTCTCTTCCTTGGCACAGCTTCCTCCAGACCAGGCAGGCCTGCTTCAGATATACCTTAGCACACAATAGGTCCCAAAACAGGCTATTGGGCCTAACAGCAGAGCCCCATCCAGCAGCACCTTCCCAGGGCTCAGGCCAGGGGAAGAGAGAGGCAGGATAGCACCTCCAGAGACCAGGGGCAGGCTAGCATTTCCCCCCAGGGCTGAGTCCATGGTCAAAATGGGGGAACCGAGAAAGGATATTGGGTGAGGGTTGGGGGGTCTCAGATACCATAGCACATCACTTACAGTCTCTATAGATCTAGATCAATGTCCAGCTTCACAGTGTCAAAACCTTTAGGTCGACCAGGCAAAACTGTAAGCTTGTTACTGTACCAAATTTGAGACCAGCATTCTTCCATGTCTCCTCCTTGGCACAGCTTCCTCTAGACCAGGCAGGACAGCTTCAGGACCACTTCAAAACAAGTTAGGCCCCAAAAACAGGCTATTGGGCCCTAACACCAGAGCTCCATCCAGCAGCACCTCCCCAGGTCTCAGCCCAGGGGAAGAGAACCAGCACATGGCCTGTCCCAAATAAGTATATCCTCCCCCAGCATGCACCAGTGGTCTAAATCGCCTACTTGATTGGCTGAAGAAAATATAAATATGCATGACTTAGTTTTGTTTGTGAAATCTCATACTATGACCGGTGATATCTACTGGCGACAGTGAAAAATCACAAGCCAACTTAAGCTTAGGGAAAAATCAGGTGAAAAGCTATACCATCAGTCTGAGCCAACTACAGCCAGGCCAAAAAGGAAATTGACATAGCAGGACAAGGGGGCTACATCTTAATTAAATAAATAGCACTTTTCTGCTTGCGGAGGTAATCATCTTGGACATGCTCAGTAGAATATCATACTAGGACCAATTTAGAAAGCAGCCATTTAACATATCAGCATTTTTCGGGAGCGTGGGAGGAAACTTGAGTACTCGGAGGAAAGCCAGAGAAACACAGGGGGGGAACATGCAAACTCAATGCAGACCAGGACTCAAACCGAGGACCCGGTTCTGCAAGGCTAACCACTATGCCACATATTAACCTGGTAAAGCTTCTATGAGATTATGGCCTAAGCCAGAACAGAGGAAATGCTGGCAGAGTTCCGCTGAAAAAAAGAATCCCCCCAGTAAAAATATTTGGAGTGCAGATTTTTGAAAAAAGGGGAGGAGGAGCCAGATTAGCGCAACACGAAAATGTGAGTAACATTCCACTTTAAGCATTGCTGCTTAAACACAGGAGATTTCCATCTGGTCAGGTCTTGTTGCCAACTTGTGAGTTTTGGAAAAAGGAGGGTGGCATTTTGTGTAGTACCACTCTCCCATTCTCTCCGCACAGATTGGGGTTCATCAGACCCCACTTTCATCACAGAAGAGAATGCTCTGCCCTTCAGTTACATGTTGAAAATAATACAGTGTAACAGAAGTAATAAAAGGAGGAAGTGGGAGGGGCTACAGATTGCTACTAAAAGTCAATAAAAAGTCAGACAATGATGCCTTAGGACAGTGATGGTGAACCTTGGCACCCCAGATGTTGTTTTGGAGCTATATTTCCCATGATGCTCAACTACACTGAAGAGTACATGAGCATCATGGGAAATGTAGTTCCAAAGCATCTGGGGGGCCAAGGTTCGCTATCACTGCCTTAGGAGAAGAATGCTAATTTCTTAGATTGTATTACGTCAAGTATGTAGGATAACAGAATCATCCAGGTTGTGGTGACCCTTTTGCCCCCATTCACACCTGCTTGACACGTCGCTTTTTTCGAACACATTTGTTGCGTGACAGCATAGGGAAGCTCATTCACAATAAATGCACCAGAGTAGTTCAGGTATCCTTGTTTGGCACTGAGCCAAGCTCATTTTGTGTTACGCGTTTTGTCGTGTTTTTCAAGCGACAAAATAGAGGATCTGCTACCCGTGTTTGGGGGTTCCATTATTTCTTAATTACCTCTTAATCTTCTCAAGTGTTTTGCCTTGCTGTGTTTTTAGTGCATTTTCGAAAATGCGGCAGAAACGTGCGCTGTTTTCAGAACGCCTAGCCGTGAACGCAGCCTTAGACCAGTACTGGAAGGATCTCACTTGCTTCAGTTGCCCCCCCCCCTCCCCTATCTCACATGCCACGCGGACATGATTTCTAACCTTCAGCGCTGGAACGTCAATGGCATCCAATGACAATGAGATTCCCGAAGCCCCGTGACCCGATATGACAGAAGTTTACAATCAACTTTTATCCTGTCTGAAGTTCCCTTTCACATTAATAATCTCCCGAAGCATCATGGGAAATTTAATCTGCTCTTTTCTAACTGTGACAAGATTTCCTCATTACAGAACACCTTGTAGCATTATCGTCCTGGTGGTAAACCGTAACAGCGGCGCGGTGGCCTTGTTGCTTATTGTGGCAGGCAGCGACGATCAGAAGTGAAGGAACAAGAGAAGAAAAAAAAAAAAAACCTTATTGATTATTATTTTTTTCTACCCAGGTTGCCTGGTGTGCGCAGAATGTGGCGTGTTACTTATTTTCTCCCAAGAATCTCTGTCCTGTATGTTATTAGCTCCCTGGGACGAAGGCCCAAAAGGCAGGTGGCCGTTGCGTTTGCCGGGAGCTCCCTCTAGAGTCCGCCGTCTCAAATGACCGCACAGATGGGAATTATTATTTTTAGCTGTTTACGCAAACGTTGAAAACACCCACAATTATTAATGAAAAAAAAATAATAAATTGCAAAAATCAACTGCGCTAATGTTCAAATTGAAGTTAAACAGCAGCTAACACATCAATGGACAACTTGTGTATAGAAATAGGTAAAAGATAAAAATAAAAAACAGTGCAGCGCTAATATTGAATTCAGAAATGTGCAAAAACAGTGATTAAAAGTGATACTAATATAAAAACGTTACGGTCATATATGTAATGTATAACATACATAAAAAGAGTGTGTAACGGAAACATAGAAAAGTGAGAATCACACAAATGGTAAAAATCAGTGAGCTGAAAAAGTTGACGTCCAATGATAGTGGAACAAGTCCATTAAATGTATATGTGTTGAAGGAAAACACGATCCAAATTTTGATGAATAAATCCCAAAGTAGAAAGGTCACCACAGTGAAGGGATCCGCCACCAATGGAACATTAGGGGGCTTACCAGAACATGTAGACCCAATTAGCTTATACCAAATGGGTCAATACTGGCAATGGTATTTCAACACTCCAATCATTTCCGGATGAACTGTAAGCCCTTGTACACACGGTCGGAGATTCAGACGGAATGTGTCCTATCAGACCGTTTTGTCGGATAATCCGACTGTGTGTGGTCTGCATCGGACTGTTTCTGTTGGAGTATCCAACGGACCAAGTTTTCCAACTTGTCCGTAAAATTTTCCGACAAAATGCTCTGATTGGACATACTCCGATCATGTGTAGCCTACTCCGACGGACAAAGTGCCACGCATTCTCAGATCAAATTCCTAGACCAAAGCTATTGGCTACTAGCCTGAACGTAGTCCCGTCCTAACGAAATAACGTCATCATGTTATGTACAATCGGATTTTCCGACAACTTAGTCCGACCGTGTGTATGCAACAGTGTCGGACAACAAAATCCGTCAGACAAAATCCAACGGATTTGGTTGTCAGAATGTCCGACCGTGTGTACAAGGGCTAAGATGCAAAGGCAGTGATGGCGAACCTTGTCATCCCAGATGTTTTGGAACTACGTTTCCCATGATGCTCATGCACTCTGCAGTGCATCTCTTGAGTTAATCCTCTTTTTTAATGCATGCCAATATTCTGTTTGCTTTGTTAGCAGCAGCTTGGCATTGCATGTCATTACTGAGCCTATCATCTACTAGGACCCCCAGGTCCCTTTCCTATCTGTAAGAGCGGCAAGGATGGGGAATTCCCTTCCGCAGGCGGTGGATTCAGCGTGGAGCATTGATAGTTTCAAAAAATTGATTAGATAAGCACCTAAACGACTGCAACATACAGGGATATACCATGTAATAGTGATATATAATCACACACATAGGTTTGACTTGATGGACTTGTGTCTTTTTTCAGCCTCACCTAATATGTAATTATGTGTCTCTAGGTAGTGTCTCGGGTCAAAGCAATATAAAGGGGCGATATGATCAGCATTTCTGTGTTACCACAACAGTACATATACACCGGCCGGTGTTCTATCAACAAATGGCTCCGACTGGGTCTTCAACGGGGGGCATTTCACGATAGAACACCAGTTGCGAAAAGCCTTGTAGGCCAGGCTAAGAGTTCTCTGACTGAGGCTATTCCCTTGTAGAGTCCTTTGGAGAGGTGTACCTATGGAGGAGGTGACTGCAGAGAGCCTATCCCCATAAGTATTAATGACCCTGGGTGGAGGGAGACTTTTAAGGGAAGATGGTTTACATAAAGTGCTGCACGATGCTTCCACGATGCTTCCACATGTGACTACTACAGACCAACCATAACATGTGATTGACAATGTACTGTCCAGTGACCCTGGATAGTATGTCAGTGTGGTGCAACTTATGTCATTTTCCAAGTTCCACCAGTATACTCTCTTTCTTTGGGGTTATAAAGGTCAACGGGCAGGATGTAAGGCATAGGTTGGGCATAGGTTGGCCACAAGACCTCTAGTGTAGAGGACCCTAGATGATACTAGTGCCTCTCTACCCCATGACATTCAGTCTCACCTCTGGCCTAAACTGCTCTCCAGATGCCCATTTACATTGTGACATGGTGTTGCCCTGTCCAAGGGATCTAATGCTTATTTTTGTGGGGGATGTAGTGACGCACAATAATACTTTCTAGGATGCCGATACTAAGCATTTTCACTAGTACTCGTGCAAATGCGCCCTATACTTGAAACCGATACCATTGTGGTGTGACTTGAGCCCATATAAAATGAATGGAAAATGGGAATGCAAAGAATTGCATGAGATTTGAACAGCAATGCAGTCCGATTTCCTGTCTGAATCACGTGCCCTTTCCCCCACTGCTCCCGTGTGAACCCAGGCTTGTCATAGTGACTTCAGCCTCTTCATAATGACTTCAGCAGAAGAGCCAGCTCCTCTGCCCCTCCCCTTACCTCCCTACGTAAATTTTAATATAGCTGTTAGGGGGTAGAGTGAAGGGGAGTACTATAGCGCAGTCTTTCTCAAACCTTTCAACATAGAGGAACCCTTAAAATTACTTTCCGGTCTGAGGGAACCCCTGCTAAAAATGACTATATCTACAACTCATGATGCATTAGTGTGATGGTCAGTGGGAAGAATGCACCATACATTTGTGGTCATTGGGAAGAATTCTGCCCTTATAGATAGCTAAAAAGATCAATGGTGGGAACTTATCTGACAGGCAGCAAGGAACCCCTGACAACATCTGGAGGAACCTTAGGGTTCCATGGAACCCTGGTTGAGAAACTCTGGTATAGAGGGTCAATTGAGTGACAGCTAGGGATGAGCCGAACACCCCCCTGTTCGGTTCGCGCCAGAACCTGCGAACAGACCTAAACTTCGTGTGAACTTTAGAACCCTATTAAAGTCTATGGGACTCGAACGTTCACAATCTAAAGTGCTCATTTTAAAGGGTAATATGCAAGTTACTGTCCTAAAAAGTGTTTGGGGACCTGGGTCCTGCCCCAGGGGACATGGATCAATGCAAAAAAAAGTTTTAAAAACGTTTTTTCAGGAGCAGTGATTTTAATAATGATTGAAGTGAAACAATAAAAGTGTAATATTCCTTTAAATGTGGTACCTGGGGGGTATCTATAGTATGCCTGTGAAGGGGCGCATGTTTCCCGTGCTCGGATAAAGGGTCTGGTATGGATTTTTAGGGGGACCCCACGTCAATTTTTTTTAAAATTTGATGCGGGGTTCCCCTTAATATCCATATCAGACCTGAAGGGTCTGGTATGGATATTTAGGGGGACCCCCACGTCAATTTTTTTTTTTAATTTGATGCGAGATTCCCCTTAATATCCATGTCAGACCTGAAGGGCCTGGTAATTGAATTTAGGGGAACCCTCACGCTTTTTATTTTTTTTTTTTTTTTTTATCAATGAATGAATGAATTGTCGGCTAATACAGAGAACACTCATTGAGTGTTCTCTGCATTACGGAGACCCGACAATTTAGCCGCAAGTGATTTTAAAATACTTTTTTTCCTGCACAAATGACACTTTGTGCAGGGACAGTTCTAAGCACCAGAAACATGTGCCCCTTCACAGGCAGACTATAGATACCCCCCAGCTACGAAATTGGCCATTTTTAAAACTTTTTTTTGCATTGATCCATGTCCCCTGGGGCAGGACCCGGGTCCCCAAACACTTTTTAGGACAGTAACCTGCATATTACCCTTTAAAATTAGCACTTTAGATTTCTCCCATAGACTTGTATAGGGTGTTCCGGCTTTTCGAATTTGCCGCGAACAGCCCAAATTGTTCACTGTTCGCTGAACAGGCGAACAGGCAATGTTCGAGTCGAACATGAGTTCGACTAGAACTCGAAGCTCATCCCTAGTGACAGCTCTGAGTCTTCTGGGGCTGCTGACATCACATCCAAGATGAAGGTACCCAGCAGCAGTCTTGAGGCTTGGGTGTCTACACAAGGGAGGTCTTTACTGGTAAATAACACACCTAAATTATGCTAAATGCTATTACAAGCTTAGAGAAAGATTAGTCCAGTGGTGGCAGGGGTCTCCACTGATCTGGAAGGGTGGGGGGGAGGAACTTGACTGGCCATAGACACACTCATAAACCTCGTGGACAGCCTTTCTTCACTGGGGAGTACTTTCTGCATTCATATCAACCGTTTAGAGTTGTCTTTCTCAGCCTTTTTACCCCAGGGAAACCCCGCTAAGATTAGTTCTTCGGGTGTCATAAGGAAAATGCCCCTTACATTGGTGGTCAGTGGAAGGAATGACACCTTACAGTGCTGGTTAAAATGCCACCCTTGCAGCTGAGAAGATCATTGGTGTCATGCTACTGGCCCTGCCAAGTGGCAATGGACCTTAAGCTATGAAGGCACCATTGAATAGAAGGTCAGCTTGTTACAGCTCAAGAAACCTTAGGGTTCCACGGAACCCTGGTTGAGAATGCTTGAGTTAGAGGTTCCCATCTTTTTACTTTTATCTTCATACCTTTTGAAAAACATAGTTGCTAACACCATGTATAAAAACAGAGCTAGGCCTTTGGGCCACATGGCCGTCACATGGTCTGCCTAGAATGATGTGTCACCTTTGGAATCAGTTAACTTTGACGAATGTGTTTTTTGGCATAAATAAGGAGTGGCAGTAGGCCACCTAATAACTTTTATCTTTTCTGAAGCCTGATGTTGATTTCCCCCCCCCCTCAATGTTAACATCTATATTGTATGCTTCTCCACAGCCAGGGAGTTTGAAGGTGAGGAGGAATATCTGGACATCCAGGGCATCACCAGGGAACAGTCTGGAAAATACGAGTGCAAAGCCGCCAACGAAGTCGCCTCAGCTGATGTGAAGCAAGTCCGAGTCACTGTGAACTGTGAGTACCCGGGGACCACGGGATCCTGTGGGTTTTAAAGTTAATGTTATTTAGAATAATTAAATTCTCTTATTTGCTCCCTTTGAATCTGTTGAATATACCGTTTACTTATACACTATATTACCGAAAGTATTGGGACACCTGCCTTTCCAAACACATGAACTTTAATGACATCCCAGTCTTAGTCCGTAGGGTTCAGTATTGAGTTGGTCCACCCTTTGCAGCTATAACAGCTTCAACTCTTCTGGGAAGGTTGTCCACAAGGTTTAGGAGTGTGTCTATGGGAGGTCAGGTACTAATGTTGGACGAGTAGGCCATAATACCCCTTCACCAAATGATTTGGACCAGTGCAGAAAGCAAGGTCAGTGCATGATCTCACAAATGCACTTCTGGGAGAATGGTCAAACATCCCCATAGACACACTCCTCAACCGGCAAAGGCTGTCCACAAGGTTTAGGAGTGTGTCTATGGGGATGTTGGACCATTCTTCCAGAAGCACATTTGTGAAGTCAGACACTGATGTTGGAACATGAAGGGGCCATCCAAAGTTTGGAGCATGAAATTATCCAGCATGTCTTGGTCTGTTGAGATCTTAAGAGTTCCCTTCACTGAAACTAAGGGGCCAAGCCCAACCTCTGAAAAACAACCCCACACCATAATCCTCCCTCCACCAAATGATTTGGACCAGTGACAAAAGCAAGGTCCATAAAGACATGGATGAGCGAGGTTGGGGTGGAGGAACTTGACTGGCCATAGACACACCTTGTGGACAGCCTTTCTAAAAGAGTTGAAGCTGGTATAGCTGCAAATGGTTGGCCAACTCATAATTGAACCATTTGGACTATGACTGGGGTGCCAATAAGGTTCATGTGTGTGGAAAGGTTCTGTAGGTGTCCCAATACTTTTGGTAATATAGTATATCTGTTTGATATGTGCAAAAAATACCGATTGATCCTGCCAAAAATCCAGTAAGCTGAAAACATCCTGTGCTCTCTACCTGGGCTGTAACCCGATTGGTTACATTGTTCACAGCTCTCTTTGAACTACAGAACCACGTCCCCCCCCCCCCCCCCGTGTTCTTAAGACGAGGGGAGGGGGATGTTTTCTTTAGTTCTATCCTAGGAAAAAATATGCTCCTCCAGACTTAAAGTACAGTCAGTGAGCGTTGTCACCCTAGGACAGCAAGTGTGGTTTCTGAAACTGAAATATCAGTTTTGTGTGGCGTCACTTAAAATGTGAGTTCATCTTTCAGGAAGTTTTTCAGAAAATCCCCCTATGCAATTCTATATCTAAGTAATACTAGAGCTCCTCCAGTTGGAACTGGCAAAGGTCCTCCCATTACAGATGCAGCAGTTGGGGGTCCTCTCCAGAAAAAGCAATGGTCCCTCTTTCCTCTCTGTCCTCCATGCAGTTTAAATTGGCCAGCAACCACTAGGGGGTGTGTTATTGTAAAGTTTAGCCCGCCCTGCAGGAAAGAGAGGAATGAGGGGAAAATCACTTTTTCTAGAAAATACCCCCAGCAGCTACAGTGGTGTGAAAAAGTGTTTGCCCCCTTCCTCATTTCCTGTTCCTTTGCATGTTTGTCACACTTAAGTGTTTCGGAACATCAAACCAATTTAAACAATAGTCAAGGACAACACAAGTAAACACAAAATGCAATTTGTAAATGAAGGTGTTTATTATTAAAGGTGAAAAAAAATCCAAACCATCATGGCCCTGTGTGAAAAAGTGATTGCCCCCTAAACCTAATAACTGGTTGGGCCACCCTTAGCAGCAACAACTGCAACCAAGCGTTTGCGATAACGTGCAATGAGGCTTTTACAGCGTCCTGGAGGAATTTTGGCCCACTCATCTTTGCAGAATTGTCCTAATTCAGTTACATTAGAGGGTTTTCGAGCATGAACGGCCTTTTTAAGGTCATACCACAACATCTCAATAGGATTCAGGTCAGGACTTTGGCTAGGCCACTCCAAAGTCTTCATTTTGTTTTTCTTCAGCCATTCGGTGGTGGACTTGCTGGTGTGTTTAGGATCATTGTCCTGCTGCAGAACCCAAGTTCGTTTCAGCTTGAGTACACGAACAGATGGTCGGACATTCTCCTTCAGGATCTCTTGGTAGACAGCAGAATTCATAGTTCCTTTTATCACGGCAAGTCTTCCAGGTCCTGAAGCAGCAAAACAGCCCCAGACCATCACACTACCACCACCATATTTTACTGTTGGTATAATGTTCTTTTTATGAAATGCAGTGTTCCTTCTACGCCAGATATACTTGGACACACACCTTCCAAAGAGTACCATTATTGTCCACAGAATGTTGTCCCAAAAGTCTTGGGGATCATCAAGATGCGTTGTGGAGAAATTGAGACGAGCTTTGATGTTCTTTTTGCTCAGCAGTGGTTTTCTCCTTGGAACTCTGCCATGCAGGCCATTTTTGCCCAGTCTTTTCCTGATGGTGGAGGCATGAACGCTGACCTTAACTGAGGCAAGTGAGGCCTGCAGTTCCTTGGACGTTGTTGTGGGGTCTTTTGTGACCTCTTGGATGAGTCGTCGCTGCGCTCTTGGGGTAATTTTGGGCGGCCGGCCACTCCTGGGAAGGTTCACCACTGTTCCATGTCTTCGCCATTTGTGGATAATGGCTCTCACTGTGGTTCGCTGGATTCCCAAAGCTTTGGAAATGGCTTTATAACCCTTTCCAGACTGATAGATCTCAATTACTTTCTTTCTCAATTGTTCCTGAATTTCTTTGGGTCTCGGCATGATGTGTAGCTTTTAAGGATCTTCTGGTGGACCTTACTGTGTCAAGCAGTTCCTATTTAAGTGATGCCTTGATTGTGAACAGGTGTGGCAATAATCAGGCCTGGGTGTGGCTAGAGAAATTGAACTCAGGTGTGGACAACCACAGTTATAGTATGTTTTAACAAGGGGGGCAATCACTTTTTCACACAGGGCCATGATGGTTTGGATTTTTTTTCACCTTTAATAATAAACACCTTAATTTACAAATTGCATTTTGTGTTTACTTGTGTTGTCCTTGACTATTGTTTAAATTGGTTTGATGTTCCGAAACACTTAAGTGTGACAAACATGCAAAGGAACAGGAAATGAGGAAGGGGGCAAACACTTTTTCACACCACTGTATATCTGTAAGGGGAATGTCGCAACAACACATCCCCTAGTGGTTACTCTGGCCCATTCCAACAGTGCGGGTACCCAATGCATCCTCTCCCAGCTCCAGCTTAGCCTAGTAGTGGCTGATGGAGGCCGTTCAAACTTAACGCGAGTGTGCACAGCTAGAGGAGGAGACCACGCACTGGGCACATGCGGAATTTGAACAGCCACTACTGGAGCCAGGAGAAAATGCACATCATGCAGGTAGGTGCAGTCAACCATTTTGCCACTAGGTGGCTCTGTACCAGAATAGTGTCTGCTTACAGCAGATAGTGTCATCGGGTGCTAGGCCCTTTTAGGTAGAGCCCTGCAGTGGTGTGAGCACCCATATATAAGACAGGAGCATTAGCATATAGTGTCTTGGGGTATTGTAGCCAAACACCCCACACCTGCGAGATTGTAACCAGCACATGTAGGCCTGGAACAGAGCAGGAGGCCTGGTGGAGTGGACCTGTTCATAGGAGGAGCCCGCTGCAGTCATTGTGTCCCTTATGGAGGTGGGGGCTATGACGGATTGCAAAAGGTCTTTTAGGCCAGGCTGGATATTCCTGGGTGAGGTTGCACCCCTGGAGTGTCCCAGGAGAGATGTACCTAGCAAGGAGGTAACTACAGAGAGCACACTCCTGTGAATACTAATGACCCTGGGCAGAGGAGAGACTGAAAGGGAGATAGCTACTAAAGTGGTGCATATGCTTTCACCTGTGACTACCACGGACTGTCTACTAAATGTGATTGACTGTGTAATGTCCAGTGACTCCGGAATGCATGTCCTTGTGATGTGACTTTTATGCCACTTCCTTAAAGAGGAGGTCCACGTAAAAAAAAAAAAAAAATTAAAAGCCAGCAGCTATAAATACTGCAGCTGCTGACTTTTAATAAATGCCCACTTATCTGTCCCAGGGTCAAGCGATGTCGGCAGCCGAAGCCGATCAATCGCTCAGCTCTCGGTAGCTGCCGCCGCCATCCTCAGTGAGGGAATCAGGAAGTGAAGCGTTGTGGCTTCACTTCCTGGTTCCCTAGTGCGCATACAAGAGGCACACTGCGCTTCCTAACTGGTCCCCGCTATCTCCTGGGACCTGTGTGTTTCCCAGGAGACAGTGGATGGGGGGGAACAAGAAGGGGAGTGACTCCCACGTGAGTTCTTTTCCCGGGAAGTGGGTGCAAAGACCTGTATTATACAGGTATCTGCACCCCCCTGAAAGGTGCCAAATGTAACACCGGAAGGGAGGAGGGTTTTGAAAAGCGGAGGTTCCATTTTTGTGTGAACCTCCGCTTTAATACCACCATTAAAGTGAAGCAAAACTTCTTCTTCTGTGGACATTCCTTCCTTGGGGATGTGAAGGTCTGTGGCTGGGAATGTCATGTAGAGGTCTATGGCAAGGAGCAGGGCCCAAGATAGCAGAGGGTTTGGCCTCAGCAGGTGTGGCAGTGTTCTAGCAGGGCTGGAGCGGGGGTAGAGACTTGTGTTTCGGATCCAAAACCAGCCAACCATGAAGCCCCCTCTTACATGCACATGTGTGCAGTTTGAATCGCCAAGAGCGGCCACTAGGGGGTGCGTTGTTGTGAAATGCGGTCCGTCCCGCAAAGGGCAGAATGGAAAGGAATAAGGGGTCAGTGCTTTTTCTGGAGCAGACCCCCACGATCTACATCTGTAACGGGAGGACCTTTACCATTTCCAACGGAGAAGCTCCGGTATGTAATATTCATTGGATGAAGAATTGCATAGGGGGATTTTCTGAAAATCTTCCTGAAAGGTGAACTTACACTTTAAACTCTTCATGCCCCCTGGTTCCCCTGTCCAGCGCTGATGAACCCAAGCAGACAGCATCGTGCATATAACAGCATGATCACTGAGCTCTGAACGAGGCATATGAAAAACACAAAGCTTCCATGATGTCATAATAACCCCGAAACACTGAGCTCCTCAGAGCATGAAAATTATAAATAAATGCAAAACAACAAAGGGCAGAACGATCAGACTATAACCCCAGACTCTGCTTTTGATTAGATTTTGTGCTCTCTATGTCACCAATCTAAGGGATGAATGCAATTCTCCTAATGCCTAACTCCGGGCCATGCCGACCGTCTCAGGTCCAACCACAAATAATTATTGTTCTGTCTGTATTAAGTCTACAGTTCTCATTCATTACACGGTTCAGCAATAATATAGCTTACTGGTTTACAATAACAATGTAATTAAAGCTGAACTCCAGGCTAAAAAAATATTGTGCAAATAGAAGAGTCGTGTTTTCTTCCTTGGTGTACTTTGTATTTCTTACAGATCTGAGCAGTAATCCATTATAAAAGGTTACCTCTGTAATAAAGACCGGTCACTGCTGCTCTCTATCCTGGTGCAGGGTGACTGGTCTCGTCTCCGCCCCCTCCTGTAGTTTTCTGCAGACAGTCTGTAGTGGGTGGAGCCTGCCAGGCCCCTCCCACAGCACTGCTCTCTGCACAGGCTGTGTACAGCACAATGACAATCAAACTGCTACAAGGTAATATTTGGGTTTGCATTTGGTGCACACAAAGTGGATTAAAAAAAAAAAAATTACATCATCTACGAGAAGGTCTACTGATATCATCAAAGAGAGGGTCTACTGACCTCTGCAAAGGTCTACTGACATCACCCGAGAGAGGGTCTACTGACCTCTGCAAAGGTCTACTGACATCACCCGAGAGAGGGTCTACTGACATCACCTACAAGAAGATCTACTGATATCATCTACTGATATCACCCAAGGTAGGGTCTACTGACATCATCCGAGAGAGGGCCTACTGACATTACCTACGAAAAGGTCTACTGACATTACCAGAGACAGGGTCTATTGACATTACCTATGAGAATGTCTACTGACATCACCCGTGAGAGGGTCTACTGACCTATGCAAAGGTCTATTAACATCACCTGAGAAAGGGTCTACTGACATCACATAGGAGAAGGGGGGGGGGGGGGATTTCGGGACTTTAAATGAGGCATGTATAACACATGACTCCATCCCTAATTCAAGTGAAACGTCACCTACACTAAGGTCTACTGACATCACCCGAGAGAGGGTCTATTGATATCATCTACTTATATTGCCTGAGAGAGGGTCTACTGGCATCACCTACGAGAAGATATACTGATATCATCTTTTTATATTACCCGAGATAGGGTCTACCGACATCATTTGAAAAAAGGGCCTACTGACCTACAAGAAGGTCTAGTGACATCATCCAAGAGAGGGCCTACTGACATTACCTACAAGAATATCTACTGACATCATCTGAAAGAGGGCCTTCTGTTTTACGCAAAGATCTACTGACATCACCCGAGAGGGTCTATTGACATTACCTACGAGAAGGTCTACTGACATCACCCAAGAGGGTCTACCGACATCATCTACAAGAAGGTGTACTAATATTGGCCTAGAGAGGGTCTACTGACCTATGCAAAACTCTATTAACATCACCTGAGAAAGTGTCTACTGACGTCACCTACACAAAGGACTACTGACATCACCTACGAGAAGATCTATTGATATCATCTACTTATATTATCCGAGATAGGGTCTACCGACATCATTTTAGGGAGGGCCTACTGACATTACCCACGAGAAGCTCTACTGACATCATCTGATAGACGGTCTTCTGACCTATGAGAAAGTCTACTGATATCATCCAAGAGATGGTCTACTGTTTTACACAAAGGTCTATTGACATCACCCGATAGAGGGCCTAATGACATCACCTTTGAGAAGGTGTACTGATATTACCAGAGAAAGGGTCTACTTAGTTACATAGTTACATAGTTAGTCAGGTTGAAAAAAGACACAAGTCCCTCTAGTTCAACCACAAAAAAAAAAATAATAATAATAATATCATACAATCGCATATACCCAATTCTATACCCATAGTTGATTCAGAGGAAGTCAAAAAACCCCAGCAGAGCATGATCCAATTTGCTAAAGCAGGGGAAAAAATTCCTTCCTGATCCCCCAAAAGGCGATCAGATTTTCTCCGGATCAACTTTACCTATAAATGTTAGTACCCAGTTATAGAACTGACATCCCCGAGAAAGGTGTCTACTGACATCATCTATGAGAAGGTCTACTGACATCACCCATGAGAAGGTCTACTGATATCACCTGAGAGAGGGTTTACTGACACGACCCGAGAGAAGGGCTACTGACATCACCAACTAGAAGGTCTACTGATATCACCTGAGAAAGGGTCTACTGACATCACCCAAGAATGGGTCTACTAAATCACCCAAGATAGGGTCTACTAACATTACCTATGAGAAGATCTATTGATTTGGCATCACTCGAGAGAGGGTCTGCTGACATCACTTACGAGAAGGTTTACTGTCATCACTCCCACCTCAGCGAACCAATGGAAGATTCAATGCCCTTTTCATGCTTTCCTTGGCAAAAAAGCTGTACCCCATCTCCCATGTCACCACTTCCACACTGCTATTAACCTGCTACAATTTTGTTGTCCAGTTTTCAACCTCTATTGTCCCCGATGCTACTGCCCCCCACCCTCATCCTCTCCTGCATATTGCTCACCATTATACTTTTTGCTTTCCTGTCCTTCATACACGGCAGACTGTCATCCCCTCCATAATCCTCTCCTGCACATATTGCCTTCAATCATGCCCTCTGGACCTCTTTCCTGATATATTGCCATCACACAACTTCTACTCCTGCCCTGCACATATTGCACACTTTCATAACCTCTGCAATCTTCTTCTGTATGTACTATCTGCTTTCACCCTCCCACACTCTTCTCCTGCACATATTGCCTACTGGCATACCCTCTGCATTCCTCTCCGGAATATACTTCCTGTTGTCATACTGGCTGCACTGCTCTCTTGCTTATATTGCCCCCATCATATCTCTGAACTCCCTTCCTGTACATATTGGCTGGTATCATATATTGTACATACAGCCCTCCACCAAACCCTCCACACTACTCTCCTGCACATAATTCCCACTGCCATGCCCTCCTCCCTCCTCTCCTGCACATACAGCTCCCTGTCATTCCCTCTTCACTCCCATCTTGCACATTCTGCCTGCTCTCATACCCTCCACACTCCTCTCATGCACATACTACCCCGTCATACCCTCCTCACCTGCATATACTGCCAGCTGTCATGCCCTCCTCCATCCTATCCTGCTGTTATTTCACATTGTCATACTCTCCTCCCTCCTCCCCTACACATACTGCCCTCTATCATACACTCCTCCCTCTTCTCCTGCACATACTGCCCTTTGTCCTACCCCTCCCCCCTCTTTCCTACATATACTATCCACTGGCATACCCTCCTCACTTCTCTTCTGCACATGCTGCCCCCTGTCATACCCTCCTCTCCTGCACATAGTGCCTGCTGTCATAACCTTTTGCCTCCTGCCCTGCACATCCTACCCACTGTCATACTCTCCTTACTCCTCTCTTGCACATAGTGCCCTCTGTCATACCCTTCTGCCTCCTGTCCTGCACACTGTCATACTGTACCCTCCTCTCCTGCACATATTGCCTATTGTCATACCATCCTGCCTCCTTTCCTGTACATACTGCCTATTATCATATCCTCTTTGTCCTCTCCTGTACATACTGCCCACTGTAATACCTTCTTCCCTCCTCTCCTGCACATTGTGCCTGCTGTCATTCCCTCCTCCATCCTTTCCTGCACATAATGCCCATTATCATTCCATCTTTGTTCTCTCCTTTACATACTGCCCATTGGCATACCCTCCGCACTCCTCTCCTTCATATGTTGCTCCCTGTCATACCCTCCTCTCTTCTCCTCTACACATACTGCACACTGTCATACCCTCCTCCCTCCTCTCCTGCACACACTGCCTGCTGTCATACTCTCCTCCCTTCTCTCCTGTGCATAATGCCTGCTGTCATTCCCTCTTCCATTCTCTCCTGCACATAGTGCCCACTGTCATATCCTCCTCTCCTTTGCAAAGTGCCCACTGTCATACCCTTCTGCCTTCTGTCCTGCACATACTGCCCGCTTTCATACCCTCCTTACTCCTCTCCTGCCCATAGTGCCCTTGCTGTCATACCCTTCTGCCTCCTGTCCTGCACATTGTCATACTGTATCCTCCTCTCCTGCACATATTGCCTATTGTCATGCCACCCTGCCTCTTTTCCTGCACATACTGCCTATTATCATACCCTTTGTCCTCTCCTGTACATACTGCCCACTGTAATACCTTCTTCCCTCCTCTCCTGCACATTGTGCCAGCTGTCATTCCCTCCTTCATCCTCTCCTGCACTTACTGCCCACTGTCATACCTTCCTCCCTCCTCTCCTGTACATATTGCCCATTGTCATTCCCTCCTCCATCTTCTTCTGCACATCCTGCCCATTATCATACCCCCTTTATCCTCTCATGTACATACTGCCCACTGTCATACCTTCCTCCCTCTTCTTGTGCAGATAGTGCCAGCTGTCATTCCCTCTTCTCCAGCACTTATTGCCCATTGTCATGCACATACAGCCCCTGTCATACCCTCCTCCCTTCCCTCCTACATATATTGCTCCCCCATTATTGCCTCCAAACTCCTCTCCAGCGCATACTTTCCATAAAGACATTTCTTCAGCATATTTTGTTATATCTCCATCTTACCTGTGTATATGTTACACAATAACCTGTACCACGTTAGTCATAATTAGAAATGAACAAACAGGATTCTTTATATCTTCTCTGCAGAGGAATATTTCTATAAACCTGAAATGACAGTCGGAAAGTGATTGTGTTATTGTGTTTATGCAGTCAGCTACATTTTCTCCATTTTTTTTTCTCTAATCCCCATCTTCCAATCGCTCCTTCGCATCATCTGCTTGCTTCATTATTTAGATACGGGTCTCGTTTTTTTAAGAATTGCTAACCGAAGGGCATGCCGTGGACAAAATATTATTTTCCCAAAATACATATATATTGTAAATAAAAATGCCACGGATGTGTGCTCTCCGGAGGTTTTTACCCAGGGGGAGCGAAATTCAGCGATTGGAAACGAGAAGAATAGACTTTCAAGAATAATCCTCATTATCGCACTCCAGACTTTCTCAGTGAATAGATAACAGTAAGAATATGTGACAGAACAGAGAATGTGACAAGAGGAAATGGTGGAATGTTCCAGAAGAAGACCTGCTCTTAAAGTGGCACTACAGTCAAAACTTTTTAGTTTTTTGTCTAAAGTAGATCTAAACCCAAGAATTGAAATGTAATATATTGTAGCATACCACTATTAACCACTTTCAGACCGGACCAATTTGCTGGTCAAAGACCAGACCACTTTTTGCGATTCGGCACTGCGTCGTTTTAACTGACAATTGCGCGGTCGTGCGACGTGGCTCCCAAACAAAATTAACGTCTTTTTTTCCCCACAAATAGAGCTTTCTTTTGGTGGTATTTGATCACCCCTGCGGTTTTTATTTTTTGCGCTATAAACAAAAATAGAGCGATAATTTTGAAAAAAACGCATTATTTTTTACTTTTTGTAATAATAAATATCCCCCAAAAATATATAAAAAAACATTTTTTTCCCTCAGTTTAGGCCGATACGTATTCTTCTACATATTTTTGGTAAAAAAAATCGCAATAAGCGATTATTGATTGGTTTGCGCAAAAGTTATAGCGTTTACAAAATAGGGATAGTTTTATAGCATTTTTATTAATAATTTTTTATTATTTTTTTTTTTACTAGTAATGGCGGCGATCAGCGATTTTTATTGTGACTGCGACATTGTGGGGGACCCATCGGACATTTTTGACACATTTTTGGGACCATTGTCATTTATACAGTAATCACTGCTATATAAATGCAGTGATTCCTGTGTAAATGACACTGGCAGTGAAAGGGTTAACCAGTGGGTGGCAGTGTAGGGGTTAAGTGTTCCTAGGGGTGTGTTACTAACTGTGGGGGGGTTGGGCTTTCATTTAGTGTACACTGATCTCTGCTCCAATCACATGGAGCAGAGATCAGCGTCACTAGTTGCTAGGCAGAATGGAAAAATGTTGTTTATACAGCATTTCCTCCATTCGGCCGCTCCGTGAGACGATCGCGGAGATGCCCGCGGCGATCGAGTCCGCGGGTCCAGCGACCGGACTCACGGGGGTCCCGACCAGCGCGGGAGCGCGCCGCTGGCGGCACGCTCCCGATGGCACGGCGGCAACGAATATTGGACGTACATGTACGCCAATATGCCTGCCCATGCCATTCTGTCGACGTACATCGTCGTGCGCTGGTCGGGAAGTGGTTAAGGTGGGTTGGCTGACTTTACTTTCTATTTATCAGGCTTAGAACATTTTCAGCAAACACAGAAAATACACACTATATTACCAAAAGTATTGGGGCACCTGCCTTTACACACACACATGAACTTTAATGGCATCCCAGTCTTAGTCTGTAGGGTTCAATATAGAGTTGGCCCACCCTTTGCAGCTATAACAGCTTCAACTCTTCTGGGCAGGCCGTCCACAAGGTTTAGGAGTGTGTCTATGGACATTTTTGACCATTCCTCCAGAAGAGCATTTGTGAGGTCAGGCCAGGGGCGGACTGACAACTCATGGGGCCCCCGGGCAATAGGAGATTATGGGGCCCCGAGGCAATGGGAGAAGATTATGGGGCCCCTGGGCAATAGGAGATTATGGGGCCCAGAGGCAATGGGAGAAGATTATGGGGCCCCTGGGCAATAGGAGATTATGGGGCCCCCGGGCAATAGGAGATTATGGGGCCACACAGTATACACACACACACACACATACAGTATACACACACAGACACACAATATACACACACAGTATACACACACAGAATACACATACACACAAAGGTACTGGAGAGGTGGGGCAGCTGATCTTGGGATTTTTTTTTTTTAAAACACAGATTTTTACATACTGTCCATGGTTTTATTGAGGCTGGCAACCCTGATGGGGCCCCTTAGTAGCATGGGGCCCTCGGGCAGTGCCCGAATGGTTAGTCCGCCCCTGAGTCAGGTATTGATGTTGCTCTAATTCATCCCAAAGGTGTTCTATCAGGTTAAGGTCAGGACTCTTAAGGCCACTCAAGTTCTTCCACCCCAAACTCGCTCATCCATGTGTCTCTGTCCATGCCAACAACACTAAATAGGGCCGCCTTATAAGTTGCCTTATATAGTGTGGGGCGTGGACTTAGTCCCCTGAGCCACGATTGACCAAAGGCACCCTGCCTTTGGCCAATGGTGGCTCTCTTAGCAGAGGGCACTATGATTGGCCAAAGCATGCAGGTGAGGTGCATGCTTTAGCCAATCATCATACAGCAATGCACTGCATTATGGGGCATTCCGCAGTGCTTGAATTTGCCGAAAATGCCCCATAATGTTTGCTGTTCGACTCGAACATCGTGTGGTCGTCCATTCGCAGAACTTATGTTTGAGCTGAACATCAAGCTCATCCCTAAAGATAATACAAAAAAAGCTATACTGCTAAAAAAAAAAAAAAAAAAAAAAAAGCTCCAAAACAGTCATATTAAATCCTGAAAACGAAAAAATGGATCTCTAATGATAGGACCACAAGAAAAAAGAATGAATGTGAGCTTCAAGAATTGGCTATAAAGGCATGAACGTCCCAATCGACCTTAAGCCCATGGAGGGTGTAGGATTCCAAGTTTTATACCTTTATTGGAAAACAATAAAACTATTGAACACGGAAAGTCAACTGGCAATGTCTACCCACTTGTTTGTAGAGCTAAAAGATTTTAACACATCAACTTTAATGTTGATCAGATGGTTCTGTAATGTGTCTTTTTCCATATTTTGATACCATATGCATCCTTTAGTATGCCTTCACCCATAATAATGTGTATCTATGTTCCTCTACAGACCCTCCCATCATAACCGAATCCAAGAGCATTGAGGCCTTTGCCGGCAAGCAAGCTTACCTACGCTGCGAGGCCTCCGCGGAGCCCAAACCAGACTTTGAGTGGTACAAGGATGATACAAGGTATATATACTGACCGACAATGTTCATTTTGTGTATACAGTAATTAATGACAATTCGGTATTGTTGCTTTGTGAAGCTGAGCACACGCAAGCACTGAATGTAGCCTAGATATAGTACAGAGTTACATCTAATAATACTTGTAATCTTTGACCCCTTCCTATCCATCTGGGAAGGATCAGCTGACCATGTGACTGTGATTGGCTCGTTATAACTTGAAGCACCGCCCAGAGTGCCAGACATTACCGTTCCGGTGATCCGCACTACACAGAAGAATGCTGGCATCTGGGATGCTCATCCTTGAAAGCATACCAAAATATGTAGTGTGAAGACAATGCGCAACCACAGGCCCAATGTGAAAAATTAGTGAGAAGCAGCCTCAGATTCTACTCCTTCTTGGCCATGCCTCTTGATGCATTTCACCCCTCACCCTTGCCATAGGAGGTCATGACTCTCACAGGGCACAGCCTAGGAGGAGTCGAAGCTGAGTTATCTTCAAACTACATGCACTGTGCTTGGTTATCCCAGTGGTCACATGATTGGGAGTCGGTCCTGACGATTTATGGTCATTATTACGAACAGAGAGCCGTATTCGACTTGGTCACTGTGCAACGTTTGGAGCGGAGACAAGCTCCATTTCTAGCTGGCACTTTTAGCGGTTGGTGTGTTGGACTAGGACCCTCCAGAGCTTGGCACTTTTAGCAGTTGGCGTTTTGGACTAGGACCCTCCAGAGCTTGGCACTTTTAGCAGTTGGCCTGTTGTACTACGACCCTCCAGAGCTTGAGCGCCATCTATATATTTTTGCATTTGGGGCGTAACTGGAGATATTTATGAGGTTTTGAAGATTGTTATTACCAAAATCCTGGTTGAGTTAATTAGATAAATAGGGAAGGCCAACCATTTTTAAGTGTGGGGGGGGTTTAGAAGCATCATGAGCCCCTGGGCAAAGTAATGCGCTGGGGCCCCTACCAGTCTGTCTAAATTTACGCACTTACTTTCAAGAATGAAAGAATAAATAGTTGATAGAATTAAAACAATTTATATTTATTAGTATTTTTATTTAAAAAATTTGTATTATTACTTTTATTAAAAATCTAAAAAATTTCTGAAGAACAAAAAAGATGGTGATATACAGGAGAGGAGAGGAGGGAAGCCAGAAAAGCACTGGGGAGGGGGGGCACATAGAGGGCAGCAGGGGGATTGGATCGTGGATAGGAGGGGGTGATTGGGGCAATTACAGGAAGAAATCCCCTGTGTGATTCTCCCTGCTACAGCTGAAACATGGCAAGAGGAAGAGGAGGAGAAGTCAGCTTTCAGCTGGTTGTATGTGCCCCCTCCTGTTCATGAAATGATTGCCCCCTGCTGCCATGGCCCCCTGCTGTACCGACAGGGCCCAGACCCTGTACAGAAGGCCTGGTTGTATGCCTGGGGATGTCTATGATGCCTTTAGATGGCCCTGCCCTTTCATCCAATTGACTATTCTAAGTAAGATCAGAACCATAAGGTATAACAAGATAGATCTGAAATCAAAGCTTTGTCATACCTGTGGCATCCTGACATCCCATCAATGTGGGGGGAGGACCCCCTTCCCCCCACCGCACTGATCACCCCCTCCTGTCCATGGACTGATTCCCCCTGCTTCCAGGGCCCCCCACTGTACTGATGGGGTCCAGACCATGTACAGGAGGCCCCTTATCAGTGGCTCTGTCATGGAGCCCCTATGCACCTGGGCAGTGCCCATTCCTTAATATGGCAATGCCCTTTGATCCAACTGACCAGTCTAAACAAGGCAAGAACTATAAGGTATAACAAGGTAGAGCTGAAATCAAAGTTTTATCATACTTGTGCCATCCCATGAATGTGGAAGTGGACCAAGTGCCCCCACCCCCACCGCACTGATCACCCACTCCTGTCCATGAACAAACTCCCCTGCTGTACTTATGGGATCCAGACGTTATACAGGAGGCCTTGGTATACCCCCTTATCAGTGGCCCTGTCATGGGGCCCTCATGCATCCAGGGCCCCTGGGCAATGCCCTGTGGTGTCCTTAAGACGGCACCGTCCTTTCAGCCAATTGACCAGTCTAAGTAAGGTAAGAAACATAAGGTATAATAAGGCAGATCTGAAATTAAAGCTTTGTCATACCTGTGGCATCCCATCAATGTGGGGAAGGGACCATGTGTTTTTTCTTTTTCCCAACCCCGGGAACAGGAGAAATATTCTTCTATCTGTAAATGTATTCCTTGTATGTTAATACAATTTTCTTGTATGTATGTTTCACCTTAAAAGGAAAAAAAAAATGTGCTGAGCTATTTTTGATGACTGGTTACTCCTCACAAGGTCTTGAGTGCAAGATTAATTACCTAACCTCGGCACTAACTGCTCTAAATTATCCTATCGCTGCCGCTAGAAGATGTCACAGATCAAGGGCGCCGTTCCTTATATTTACATTTACAGATGGCTTATGAGATATTACTCTTTTTTTTTTTTTTAAGATTAAACTACACATTTGTTCTTGTCTGGGTGAGATTTAATTGTTAATTGCTATGCAGCTACCTAGTCTACAGTGTCCCATGGGAACCTATGGGAGCTAATGAATCCCTACCGGGCAAGTCATACACATTAAACATGTGGCCTCCCTTTCACACTCAAATGCTAAAATGCTTACATTGGTTGTTATTTAACATTTGGACACTGCTGTATACAGGTATATGAAGTAAAAAATTCCCTGGCTGGACGCAAAAACATGTTTATGAAAAATAAAAAATAAAAACACTATATATATATATATATATATATATATATATATATATATATATATATATATATATATATATCAGGGGTGGACTGACCATTCGGACACTCGGGCACTGCCAGAGGGCCCCATGCCACTAAGGGGCCCCATCAGGGTTGCCAACCTCAATAAAACCAGGGACAGTAAATCTGTGTTTTTTATAAAACCCCATGCTCATAGCTACCCCGCCTCTCCAGTACCTTTTCAGGGTGTGTATGTGTATTCTGTGTGTGTATACTGTACGTATATTGTGTGTCTGTGGGTGTATAATGTATGTGTGTGTATACTGTGTGACCCCATGATCTATTGCCTGGGGGCCCCATAATCTCCTATTGCCCGGAGGGCCCCATGAGTTGTCAGTCCGCCCCTGATATATATATGACGACTGTAAAAATTTTCTCTCCTGGTGCATAGAGTGTGAATCTGTTCAGTGGGGACATAGATAGCAATGATAACACTTCTAAACTACATCCAAAACCCCAAAAAATGGGGATAAATAAACACTTTATTTATAGAAAAAATAAATAAATCATGGTACAAATGTCACAGTCACACATAACTCTTGTAATTTGTCTAATATATATTTTTTCCTATGATCATTAGCTCCATCTAGTGGCCATAATGCAATATTTTCCTGAAATTATTCAATCAGGTAAATATCTCATTATGGCCACTAGATGGAGCTTACAATCCTAATAAAATAAACAAGAAATGAAAAACAAGAAAAAAAGAAAATAAAAATAAAATAACATAAACATATTAGACACGTAATAAGTGTAATTTGTGATTGCAGTTTGAATGGTGTGATAATTGTACAGCATTATTTTTATTAATAGACCGATTTAAGTTTAATTATTGTTAAATTAACTGATAAATCTGTAAGTGGAAAAGGGCAAGTGTGACTATAAATTCTATACAATGATATTTTATAATGCAGTTTTTTTTATATAAATACTGAACAGGTTTCATCAAAACATCTAACAATTAAAAAAAAAAAAAAGAAAAAAAATAGTAAGTAATATTATTAGAACATTTTAAAACGTGATGACTTTAGTATCTTTTTGTTCTTTCCTTTTACTGAATTTTCAGGTTAAACAGCGCCCAGGGTCTGGAAATTAAGAACATGGGCAACCGGTCCACCTTGATGGTAGCAAATGTCACTGAAGAGCATTATGGAAACTATACCTGTGTGGCCGCCAACAAGCTGGGAGTCACCAACACCAGCCTATATCTCTATAGTAAGTATAATAACCTCCAACACCAGCCTATATCTCTATAGTAAGTATAATAACCTCCAACACCACCCTATATCTCTATAGTGAGTATAATAACCTCCAACACCAGCCTATATATCTATAGTGAGTATAATAACCTCCAACACCACCCTATATCTCTATAGTGAGTATAATAACCTCCAACACCAGCCTATATATCTATAGTGAGTATAATAACCTCCAACACCATCCTATATCTCTATAGTGAGTATAATAACCCCCAACACCAGCCTCTATCTCTATAGTGAGTATAATAACCCCCAACACCAGCCTATACCTCTATAGTGAGTATAATAACTCCCAGCACCAGCCTATATCTCTATAGTGAGTATAATAACCCCCAACACCAGCCTATATCTCTATAGTGAGTATAATAACCTCCAACACCTGCCTGTATCTCTATAGTGAGTATAATAACCCCCAACACCAGCCTCTATCTCTATAGTGAGTATAATAACCTCCAACACCATCCTATATCTCTATAGTGAGTATATATACCCCCAACACCAGTCTATATCACTATAGTGAGCATAATAATCCCCAACAGCAACCTATATCTCTATAGTGAGTATAATAACCCCCAACACCAGACTATATCTCTATAGTGAGTATATATACCCCCAACACCAGTCTATATCACTGTAGTGAGCATGATAATCCTCAACAGCAACCTACACCTCTATAGTGAGTATAATAACTCCCAACACCAGCCTATATCTCTATAATGAGTATAACAACCCCCAACACCAGCCTCTATCTCTATAATGAGTATAATAACCCCCAACACCAGCCTATATCTCTATAATGAGTATAATAATGCCCAGAACCAGCCTATAGGGAGTATAATAACCCCCAACACCAGCCTATATCTCTTTAGTGAGTATAATAACCCCCAACACCAGCCTATATCTCTATAGTGAGTATAATAACCCTCAACACCAGCCTATATCTCTATAGTGAGTATAATAACCCTCAACACCAGCCTATATCTCTATAATAACCCCCAACACCAGCTTATATCTCTATAATGTGTATAATAATGCTCAGCACCAGCCTATAGGAAGTATAATAACCCCCAGCACCAGCCTGTATCTCTATAGTGAGTATAATAACCTTCAACACCAGCCTATATCTATAGTGAGTATATATACCCCCAACACTAGTCTATAGCACTATAGTGAGCATAATAATCCCCAACAGCAACCTACACCTCTATAGTGAGTATAATAATCCCCAACACCAGCCTATATCTCTATAGTGCGTATAATAATCCCCAACACCAGCCTATATCTCTATAGTGCGTATAATAATCCTCACACATGGAGCCCAAACCTCATTGAAGTCTATGGTAGCTGAATCGTGTAATTTATTACTGGTCTTTACTAAGGTTATTTTGCAAACTTTTGTTAACAATAGAATGGGAATCTGGGTACTGCCATGGAGGACATACATACACGTATATCAATAGAATAAAAAAAGAAATACTGTTTATTATGAAATGGGTCTTTTTTAAAGGCTTAAAGACAACATTAAAAATATACAATTTAAATAATTAGCTTGGGTGATGCCTTAAACCGGCATGTGAAGTGGCATGCCTATGTGAGATACTTCAACAAAAGTGAAATTGATAAAAAAAAAAAATAGCTGTTAAACGACATTTCCCAGCCGGCTTTGTTCTGTTTGTAAAGGACTATCATAATAGAGAAGGGCCTGGTATGAATTTTAAGGGGGACTCCACGCAAAAAAAAAAAAATGGCATTAGGTACCCCAAAATTCATACCAGGTCCTTCGTCTTGATATGTATGTTAAGGGGAGAACCCATGAAAAAAACAAACAAAGTGAGGGATCACACCAAAATTCATTCCAGTTCCTTGAATGAGCATGTAGCCCAGCTGGCCAGGAGATAGAAAGGGCAGCAAGTGTGAGGCTCCCCACCACCTCAACCATACCAGGCCACATGCTCTTCTGGCAAAGCACCTTACCCTCATGGTCCTGGAGCTGTTCTGCCTGGTCTGGAGGGCGCTGAGCCAAGGAGGAGGCCCTTTGTGGAGAGGGTCAGTTAGAAGGCTGGTCTCTCAGATGGGCCTGGTGGGTGGAGCACACACTACGATTTGAGAATGAGTTTACAGTGTTGCCTGGTCATCTTAAAGGTTCTGACACTGTGAAGCTGGAGATTGAGCTGGATCTGGAAAGTCTGTAATTGGTCTGCTATGGTATCTGAGACCCCCAACCCTCCAATAATTAAAAAAGTGAATTTTTTTGTCCCCCCAATTTTAGCCATGGACCTGGGGTGAAGTTCTAGCCCACCTCTGGCTATCCTGCCTTTGGGGTGTCAGAGAGGTGCTACATACACTATATTACCAAAAGTATTGGGATACTTGCCTTTACATGCACATGGACTTGGGTGGCACAGTGGTGTAGTGGTTAGCATTCTCACCTAGCAGTAAAAAGGGTCGCTGGTTCAAATCCCAACCACGACACTACCTGCCTGGAGTTTGCATGTTCTTCCTGTGCCTGCGTGGGTTTCCTCTGGGTACTCTGGTTTCCTCCCACACTCCAAAGACATGCAGGTAGGTTGACTGGCTTCTGTCCAAAATTGGCAATAGTATATGAATGGGGACTTCTTAAGGGTAGGGACCAATGTGAGTGTGCAATGTACAGGGCTAGGGGTAGACACTCACTCAGGTTGAACTGGATGGACTGGTGTCTTTATTCAACCTTACATGCACACGGACGTTTTTACAGCCGCTTTTTTGAGCTTTTTTTGCAGCTTAAAAACGGCTGTCCATGTTAGTCTATGGCTTCATGCCCACCTAGGCGTTTTTGAGCTGCAAATGGCATAGGCGTTTTTAAGCTGTTAAAAAAAAAACAGGACCAGTGCGTTCCGTGGCGTGGAGCTAGAGCTGTAAAAACGCGAATCGCGGGAAAACGCGCACAAACGCGCATAAACGCGCAACATATTTTCTTTGTTTTCTGAGTGCTATAGCCAAGAGATGTGTTTCTTAAAAAACGCTACTTAACGCTAACGCTAAAAAACGCGCAAAAACGCCAATGCAAAACGCTGTAAAAATCACGTTTTTAACGAAGATTTTTCTAGGCGTCGGAGCTAGCTTTGCAGCCAGTTTTTTAAAACGTCCGTGTGCATGAGCACTAATGGCATCCCAGCCTTGGTCCGTAGGGTTCAATATGGAGTTGCCCCCCCCCCCCCCCCTTGAAGCCATAACAGCTTCATCTCTTCTGGGAAGGTTGTCCACGAGGTTTAGGAGTGTGTCTATGGGAATGTTTGGCCATTCTTTCTGAAACGCATTTGTGAGGTCAGACACTGATGTTGAGCGAGAACTCAACCCAAAGGTGTTCTATCGGGTTGAGGTCAAGTTCCTCTACCTCAAACTCGCTCATCCATGTCTTTATGGAACTTGCTTTGTGTACTGGTGGGCAGACATGTTGGAACAGGAAGGGGCCATCCCCAAACTGTTCCCACAAAGTTGGGAGCATAAAATTGTCCAAAATGTCTTGGTATACTGACACCTTAAAAGTTCCCCTCACTGGTGCTAAAATAGCCAAACCCAGCCCCTGAAAACCAACTCCACGACATAATCCCCCCTCCACCAAATGATTTAGACTAGTGCACAAAGCAAGGTCTACAAAGACATGGACGAGCGAGTTTGGGGTGGAGGAACTTGTCTGGCCTGACCTCAACCTGATAGAACACCTTTGGGATGAATTAGAGCAGAGACTGTGAGTCAGGTCTTTTCTCGTCCAACATCAGTGCCTGACCTCACTAATGCTCTTCTGGAAGAATGGATAAACATTCCGATAGAGAGACCCTCCTAAACCTTGTGGACGGCCTTCCCAGAAGAGTTGAAGCTGTTATAGCTGCAAAGGGTGGGCCAACTCAATATTGAACCCTACGGACTAAGACTGGGATGCCATTAAAGTTCATGTGCGTGTAAAGGCAGGCGCCCCAATATCTTTGACAATATAGACCTCAACCAGCCGGGAGTTGTTGCAGCACCCTTATATCCATATGGTTACCTCCAGCATGGTGCATGTATGGGATATTCTAACTACGAACATAGCTCAGCGTCTAACACACATACTTTGTGGAGCACCACAATGCACGGTAATGCACTCACGTTGCCAAAAATGGTGCATGTTTGTTTTTTGACGTGCTGCCAATTCATTCATTCCAATGGGCTGCTTTATGTACCAGGAGGCCATGGTTTGAATGGGCTCTAAGGAGTCCATAGGGAATTCAGCCCACTAAAAGTTGAAATAAACCGGAAGCATCTAAGACGCCCCAACCTTTTTTTTTTTTCTAAATAAAACAAGTGCGTGTTCAGGTTTAATCTGCTGTTTGGGAATCCCACCGACATATTCAAGGAAGGATTTAGCTTCCCAAGCTAACGTGGAGTTAAGCCGGGGACTATTAATAAAATAATCTCCTTCCCGGGACTTAAAGTGGCACTTGTTTGTAGAAAACGATTCATGAATTATTGAACGCGTGGGCACATTAAATATGAATGACGCTTCAAATCCCGGGCCGGGAGGTTTTTTTTTTTTTTTTTTTTGGGAAAGGTCTAAATGTTTTATAAAGCTTTTAAATGTCACCGCCGCCTTGTCCGATGTTTAAAACTGCCATAGACCTTAATGTGCGAAGTGCTGCTGGCTTGTAATAAGTGCGATTAGGTTAGGGAATAAGGCTCGGCATGGAGTTCCCGAGGAAAAAAAAACGAAATTTGTGTGCGCCAGATGGAGGTGTCTGGGCGTCAGGTGTGATCGGAAGGCCTCGCTTAACAACAGGCCAGAGGGGACAAAGATCTCTGATTGTTTTTTTTTGTCTCGGATACCGAGAAACATATTGCTTGTCGGCTCTGTAGAACAGCCCTATGGGCCAAGCTGTTCCCGGCACCAGCAATTCTGATCGAGAGGCAGAAGGCGACTGGAGGCTCGGTGTAGATGGGTCACCACAACCACCCGAGGGTCACTCCACCCAAAACTAACATCCTGTCTCTGCTTAATCTGGATTTATTGATTTATATTTTTAAGTTGTGTATGGATGTTGGAGGTTTTGGTATCACCCATTGGCATGTTATGTTCTTCATACAGACTCACCCTGTACCAGAGTTCCCAAACATGTGTCCACCTTATTTCCCTCAAGAACCTCGATGGTGAGAGTTTTCCATCAGAATCCTAATACAAAGCCAAAAGATGGTGATAGATAGATAGATAGATAGATAGATAGATAGATAGATAGATAGATAGATAGATAGATAGATAGATAGGTGAGTTTTGGACAGGGGATGCAGAAGCGAGTTGTAGATGGGGGTTCAGAAGTGAGTTGTAGATGGGGGTGCAGATGTGAGTTTTGGACAGGGGGTGCAGAAGTGAATTGTAGATGGGGGTGCAGACGTAAGTTTTGGACAGGGGGTGCAGAAGTTAGTTGTAGATGGGGGTGCAGATGTGAGTTTTGGATGGGGGGGTGCAGAAGTGAATTTTAGATGGGGTGCAGAGGTGAGGTTTGGACAGGGGTGCAGAAATGACTTGTGGATGGGGGTGCAGATGTAAGTTTTGGACAGGGGGTGCAGAAGTGAATTGTAGATGGGGTGCAGAGGTGAGGTTTGGACAGGGGTGCAGAAATGACTTGTGGATGGGGGTGCAGATGTAAGTTTTGGACAGGGGGTGCAGAAGTGAATTGTAGATGGGGTGCAGATGTGAGTTTTGGACAGGGGGTGCATAGGTGGGTTGTGAATGGGGGTGCAGAGATGAGTTGTGGACAGAGGGTACAGAAGTGAGTTGTAGATGGGGGTGCAGAGGTGAGTTTTGGACAGGGGGGTACAGAAGTGAGTTGTAGATGGGGGTGCAGAGGTGAGTTTTGGACAGGGGGGTGCAGAAGTGAGTTGTAGATTGGGGTGCAGAGGTGATTTTTGGACAGGGGGTGCAGAAGTTAGTTGTAGATGGGGGTGCAGAGGTGAGTTTTGGACAGGGGGTGCAGAAGTGAATTGTAGATGGGGGTGCAGATGTGAGTTTTGGACAGGGGGTGCAGAAGTGAATTGTAGATGGGGGTGCAGACGTAAGTTTTGGACAGGGGGTGCAGAAGTTAGTTGTAGATGGGGGTGCAGATGTGAGTTTTGGACGGGGGGGTGCAGAAGTGACTTGTGGATGGGTTTGCAGAGGTGAGTTTTGGACAGGGGGTGCAGAAATGACTTGTGGATGGGGGTGCAGATGTGAGTTTTGGACAGGGGGTGCAGAAGTGAATTGTAGATGGGGTGCAGATGTGAGTTTTGGACAGGGGGTGCAGAGGTGGATTGTGGATGGGGGTGCAGAGATATGTTGTGGACAGGGGGTACAGAAGCGAGTTGTAGATGGGGGTGCAGAGGTGAGTTTTGGACAGGGGGGTGCAGAAGTGAGTTGTGGATGGGGGTGCAGAGGTGAGTTTTGGACAGGGGGTGCAGAAGTGAATTGTAGATGGGGTGCAGAGGTGAGGTTTGGACAGGGGGTGCAGAAATGACTTGTGGATGGGGGTGCAGATGTGAGTTTTGGACAGGGGGTGCAGAAGTGAATTGTAGATGGGGTGCAGAGGTGAGTTTTGGACAGGGGGTGCAGAGGTGGGTTGTGGATGGGGGTGCAGAGATAAGTTGTGGACAGGGGGTGCAGAAGTGAGTTGTAGATGGGGGTGCAGAGGTGAGTTTTGGACAGGGGGGGGTGCAGAAGTGAGTTGTAGATGGGGGTGCAGAGGTGAGTTTTGGACTGGGGGGTGCAGAAGTGAGTTGTAGATGGGGGTGCAGAGGTGAGTTTTGGATGGGGGGTGCAGAAGTGAGTTGTGGATGGGGGTGCAGAGGTGAGTTTTGGACAGGGGGGTGCAGAGGTGAGTTTTGGACAGGGGGTGCAAAAGTGAGCTGCGATCAGTTTTGGATGAGGGTCCTGAAGCAAGTATTGATTGGGGGGTGCAGCGGAGAGTTGTGGAGGGTGGGTGCACAGATGAGTGTAGACAGGGGTGCAGAGGTGAGCTTAGGAATGGGAGGGGAGAGGTTTACAATGCCCCTTTAAAACCTGCCCATATATATATATATATATATATATATATATATATATATAGATATAGATATAGATATAGATATAGATATAGATATAGATATATATATATATATATATATATATATATATATATATATATATATATCTATGTATCTATGTATACACACACGCACGTGTGTTTGAGCTTTGGGGTGCACACCCTAATGCAATCTATGGATGGGTGGACGGAAATATGGAAAGATGGATAGATAGATAGATAGATAGATAGATAGATAGATAGATAGATAGAGAGATAGATAGAGAGATAGATTTAAAGGAGATGAATTGAAGGAATGGATTTGTAGTTTTTTAGTTACAAACAAGACCAATAACCACACAGCAGCCAAGGGGTTAATCACAGTTCCATGTTTAGCGCTCACACAATGCGGCCCCCCGGCCCTCTGACGGACGGCCCTGTAACGTATTATAGAAAGGGTCATGTAATAAATGGTGGGGTTTGGTGGAAGGGATGATGTTATTATTTGGCTGAGTGTTGAATGAGTAAAGGATGGGAATGAAGAAGTGATGAGCCTGGAGAATATCCAGTCACTCCGCTCTCTCTCTGACCCGCAGCCACATTCATCAAATAACAATGTGGAAAAAGAACAGTTATGAAGTTCTCAGTATTTGGGTTGCGGCTCCATCTTGTGGTCCATTCTAAAGCTGCAAGACGAAAAAAAAGAAAAAATGGCTACGACCTCTCCTGTGATGATGAATTAATCAATTGGCAAATTAGGCTAATTGTCAGATTCCGTATATTCCGGTGGATGTGTGTGGGCAGATTTGTCTACAATAGGTAGAAGCAAAAAAATATATATTTCAAATGTTCATCATCGAATGGCTTAAAGCCCGACTCCAGAAATGTTTTATTTAAATACCCGGGCAGTGGACGGGCCCCTGAAGTGCGGGGGGGTTAACTGCTCATTAAGTCCAGGGGGTAGCTTTAAGAGCTCATTTATACTGGCAGGAGCTCTCGCCTCCCCTCTGAAAAGTGATCTGCTGGGGAATCGCCTTTCATAGGGCAGCTGGGAGGCGATTTGTCGCCTGTACTGCTTGTGTTAACCCTGAAAGGGGCGTACATTAGTATTACACATTATTCTTCTAACTCAAGACTTAACAAGTATTTAACCCCTGCAGTACTTGGGGAGAGGTCGGCATGAGGACCCAATCAACCTTCTAGGACAGCACCCATGTGATGAATGATGGGGGGGGGGGGCTGTTGCCAGAGTGTTATGACTTCATTACTTTGCTGGTGTTCCTTCATTGTCCAATCAGCAGGAGGGGGGGGGGGGGGGTTGTCCTTGACCACACAGTCCTACTATTGCTTCAGTGGGGGTCACAGATCTGGCAGCGGCACCGGGCTCACAAGACTAACTGAACACATTTCAAAATCCGTTGGCAGGTAAGACAGTTCCAGTGTATGAATTTTAGCTGCTTATTTAACTGCTTTTCTGAAGTCCAGAGACTTTGCCTAGCAGGGCTGAAACTAAGAAGGGGGGGGGGCAGGGGGGCATGTGCCCCGGGAGCTGCATCGAGAGGGGTGCTGCCACGCCTATGTTCCAGATCTGGGGTGATGTCATCAGTCTGCTGAAGTCAAGAGGAGAGCATTTCCTCAGTCTCCTCTCCTCCAGAAATCAAACTGCAACGTCGTATCTTTGCAGAAAGTTACAAGATGAGAGGCTGCAGTAAGGGGCTGATCTGTGTCAGACGTTTGTAAACACAGCCAAGAACTCCACAGACACCAGGAGTTACGTGCTTATGTCATTTCTGAGCCATCATCTCAGTTTGAGATTTACCGAACCAGTGGTTCCCGTAGTACTTGGATTTCATATTGGATATCATATTTTGTGTCATTTATTTATTTATCGATTTATTAATTTTTATTTTTTATTTTTGTGTGTGTCCATTTTTGGTTTATTTGTTTTTTTCCTCCTCCAGAGCGCGTCATACCCACAAAACCCATCCCCGCCAAAGGTCAGTATGCAGTGCCATGACTTAGATACCATGCCTGGGTCATTCTCCAAAAGCCTGCCTTTTAAAAGTAGCATCTGAACGGGTGTCCAGGGATACAAAACTAAGATGAGCGCCCTCTGGTTTTCACCAATAGAATTGTGTTTACCATCAGCGTCACTCTATTACTAAAAGTATGGGGAGTTTTTTTTTTTTTTTTATTGTAAAAGAAAAAAAAAATTACATAGCTGTTCGTCCATCAAAGCTGCATTTAATTCCCTCTGTGCAAATTGGGCAAAATGTAATGTTCTCTGAAGATCTACTATTATTCGATTAAACAATTAAAAAAAAAAACAGTGTGAATGGGGAAAGTACACCATTATGGCCACTAGATGGAACTGTGTGCCACAAGAAAAGAAATATGCTCATGTGTGCCATCTAGTGGCCATAATGCAGAGAATATAATCCAAAAACATTTGATTTTGCCCCATTTGCATGCAGTTTCAAGGGATGAACAGCTATATGATTTTTTTTAAATAAACCTCTATGTGTCATGAGTTTTTTTTTTTTTTATGTATATTTTTATAGTATTATTATCTTATAGTATGGTGGTGTAGATATAGAGAATCCAAATATTGGGCTGGCAGCAGTTTCTACACACCAAGGAATTTACACAATCACCTTGGGCTGCGATAGGGATGAATTCATTTATAATTAAAGTAGTTAGGGGTTATAATATTATATTATATTATAAAATATTATAACAATATAAAATCAAAGATTGTTTTATTTAAGATACAATATATGTAAATATATATATATATATATATATATATATATATATATATATAAATATATATATATAAAATGATAATATATATATATGTACATGTATATAT